>NC_088302.1:50994396-51305340 GCF_032854445.1 Liolophura sinensis | reverse complement strand
AAAATATCGCACCAAAACGCATTATTAAAATTAGTACATGAAGATGTGTTCAACTTTTTGTAAACTTTCAAAAATTATAATAAATATTCCGACTGTATATTGTCTCTGATAACCTGTAAATATTGGAAAACACTGGATTTTGGTTAAAGTAAACTTAGCTACATACATTTGTATCATTAGGCGAATCATAAATCTGAACTAATATAGCCTCGTGTTAACCATAAAATTTACACTTTTATAGTTTCCCATTAAAAATTACAGTATTCATATTTTGATACTTTTTGTGTCTCTTTCTAGAACTGCTTAAATCTACTGAAGAGAATCCCCATCAACGCTCATCTATGTCTATGCAGGCCATATACTTGAACTAAAGTGCTGATCAAATCAAGGAAAACACACAGTACTCAGCGCTGTACAAAAATAATAAACCTAAAGGACATGGGTTGAAAAGGCTGTAAATCGTCTGGAACAAGGTTGTCATGTATGCAACAATCAGACACTTGACCTCAACATTCCGGCAACACCTACAGTAATGTGTACGGGGAAAATGATGGGTGTACATTTAATTGGTCTTTAAGACACCAAATTCTGACAAAATTAACATTGGAGAGGCACAGACAAATGGAAAAATATGGCTCTCTGATTTCAAAATGTGTCTAACTCTATGCCTAGCAAGTTTCACAGTCCTTATGTCTACATTACAGCAACACCTTGTGTCGGTGATAGCAGTAAACCACATTTTCATGAATATTACTGTTTTATAACCAAATTTAAATCTCAGGGAAACTGTCCACGGTTGTATATAGCTGACAAGGAAATTCATAAATAAAATGCTTTCCTTTGAACAGATCACTGTTTAAAACTTTATTTATCCATTTACTTAATTGTTGTTTTATGATGTACTGTGTAAAACTTTATTAACACACCACTAAGCACCAAAGACATTCCATTTACTAAGTAATGCTTTACTAAGGCAGATCAAGTTAAAGTGCAACAGATAACTGAAGTTAACACAACATGAACAATTCAAGTTAAAATGCATACTAAGAGACAGTTAAGTTACTCAATACTGGGGTGTTTTTCTTGTACATGTCTATGTAGAACAATTTAAAGTCATTCAAAAGTATATAACACAGTAACTTTGGCAAATCAACAATACCACATAGAAATGAAACACTTCTTTTGCAGTGAGTGGTTATAACTTGTACAGAACACATCTTTTTTCAGTTTTCCTCTAGTCTGTGTCATGCAGGCATTGGCACACTGGAAGTTACTTGAAACTATTACATTTGGTCTCAATAAAAAATCAGAGTGATTTTCGCAATCCAAAATGTTTATTTTTCTGCCTCTAAGTAAAAAGCATTGATGAAATAGTGTACTTAGCTATTTTATATTTAGAAGAATCATAACTTTCATAACAACCACAGACTAAGAGGCTAAATTTAAGTAACCCGGATAGTTGGCAGCTATACACCAATAGGCCAGACCATGATCACATGCCATCAACTGGGCTAGTCATGCCATCAACTGGGCTAGTCATGCCATCAACTGGGCCAACATGGCAACAATGGACCCCTGAAGGCAACAACGAGATCAGTCATGCCCACAATGGAACCCACATGCCAACAACAGGGCCAGTCATGTCAACAATAGAACCCACATACCAACAATGGGACCAGTCATGCCAACAATGGAACCCACATGCCAACAATGAACCCCTCATGGCAACAACGAGATCAGTTATGCCCACAATGGAACCCACATGCCAACAACAGGGCCAGTCATGTCAACAATAGAACCCACATACCAACAACGGGACCAGTCATGCCAACAATGGAACCCACATTGCAACAATGAACCCCTCATGGCAACAGCAGGACCAGTCATGCAATCAATGGGACCCTCATGCCATCAACAGGAGAAGTCTTGCCAACAATGGAACCCACGTGCCAACAACAGGGCCAGTCATGCCAACAATGGAACCCACATGCCAACAATGAACCCCTCATGGCAACAACAGGGCCAGTCATGCCAACAATTGAACACACATGGCAACAATGAACCCCTCATGGCAACAATGAACCCCTCATGGCAACAATGAACCCCTCATGACAACAACGGGACTAGTCATGGCAACAACGGGACCCTCATGCCATCACCGGGACCAGTCATGGCAACAATGGAACCTCCATGGCAATAATTTGGCTCTCATGCCAGCAATGGGACCCTCGTGCCAACAATAGAACTCACATGCCAACACTGGGACCACTCATGCCAACAACGACTCATGCTTATGCTAACAATGTGACCCTCATGCCATCTTCCTTTTAATACACTTAAAAAATTTTAACGTTGAAAAATCTGCAATCAAACTTGACACCTCAAGGGAAAGGATAATTAATTAACAGAGTAAATGTACACCTGCGGGTATAATTGCCAGTGTAAATAACAGCTTTTAAATACTGTAGCAGGGTGTTAGACACTAATATGATTAACTGATCTCTGTAAAGGAGTTGCATGTGTACTTCACTATCTGACCACTGATCTATAGTCATTACCAGTAAGCTGGACGGGTGAACCCTCAGTCAGCAGTAGGTGTAACCCAGTGCCCAAGGGTGATGAGAAAGGCAAAGAGATCTACCTGTCCTGGTTAATCAGCTGATTAGACTGTTTACCCAGGAGGGAGTTGATAATCACCCAATAAACTATGCTGGCTGGTTTTTCAAACAGGGTCTTGTCATGGGACTTCATCATGGAATTTATCCTACCAAAACACAATTTGTTTCATATTTTTTGTGAAGTACTAGCACTGGGGGGTATACTAAAAAAACATATGTTGACATTGAACAAAGAAATTATCAAATGGCCAAAACTGGCTGTTAATATCTGAAAATGTAATTATTAAAAGAGATAAAGTAGAATATGAAAATAATAGTTAAACACAGTCTGTTGTAAACTGGCAACAAAGGCTCAAACAAACTTGCTACACGACTACTTTAGCCTGTACGTGTACACTGTAACTCATCAAATCTGTACATCAGGTTTTTTTCTTCTGGCTATTTCCGTACCACAGTAATTCAATGTGATAATATGGATCAATATGATTAGATCAACACTTCTGATTTGTTCCAGCCTTCAGCTTCTGTAAAACCATGCTCTGTCAACAAGAATATACAAAACGGCAAAAAGCAACAAACATTCCTTTACACTACAGCTTTGAGATTTACACCCTAGCAGGGACAGACAGATTTTTAAAGTGTTTTCATTTAATGGGCCAAAGTATTCGGTCTAAGGTACTCTATTGTTAAGTACATGCTTTCTGTGTGTTTTGAACCATTCTATCTGTTGTTCGGTATTCTATCTGTTGTTCAGTATTCCATCTGTTGTTCAGCATTCCATCTGATGTTCAGTTTTTATTTTGTTGCTTAAGACAGTAGTTAACTGTCACTAGTAACCAACATTTAAAGAACAAATTTTCAAACACACACTTTACCCTGCACAGACACATCTCTGTCAAGTACATGACTTCCATACTATCATACAAAGAAAAACAATAAAAACAAACCAATTATAAACTGATGTGTCATTTTCGTTAAACTTAACTTTAGGATGCAAAGCCTTAGTTTATTAAAAAGAACTATATCTTTATTAGGAAAACAAATAGTTGCTGAAATCAAGTTGTGAAGAATCACTTAGCTGCACACTTATCAAACTAAGACCAGCAAGTTTTACAAGAGGAAAAATGGTTCGTACATTTACTTGAAAAGAAATGAAAAAAACAAAAACCCATAACATACCTGTCTGCATTACATGTGCAAGTTACATGTACAGCAAAAATAATGTTACTAAATTTGCTGACAAATGCTCAGATTTGGTTTCTTCGTGTTATGTGGAAAAGAGATAGTAAATTAAAAATATGGTTTATCATCCACCTTTGATTTTGGTGAACACCAGCTTTTCAGTTTCTTTCTTTCAATCTGTGTGTAGCTGGCTGGGTAACATGTGGCATCTCATGACGGAGACTTGACAGCCCTTGTTCATACGAGGCCAGATATTCATTTACAATTTAACCAAATGTCACAGTGTATAACAGTCATATTTCATCTCCGTGTAACACAGACTTTTACAGTCCTCAAGCTGTGACAGTCCCGTTTCATCTGAGAACAATGCACACAAGACCACGCACCTGTCTTAACAGTCTGTGAGTGGCACTTGTGGCATCATTTCCGCAGCATGGCCTTCTACATATGACAATCCTCACTCTTTCAAAATGAATGAATGAATGAATGAAGGCCAGGGGTTTTACGTCATACTTCTCACTCTTTCAGTTCAGTGTTATACAATTAGTTTCACTCACGAATCATCAAAAATCTTTCAGACAGCAGTATTTCTGCATGTTCTCAGCAATACTTCACCTACACAGGTACTTATTGGAGAATTGCCCCTATCATGTATGAACAGAGCTACAAGCACAGGTATACATGTACATAATAGGGTCCCACAGAGTTTAACTCTGTTACTCCAGTTTGGGCTATATATTCCCTCCTGTCAAAAAAGTCAATTTACACCTGGCATAAAGTATACAAAAAGGAGCATGGAAGCTCTTGCCCTAATTCCACATATAACAAGCCCAGGGTGTGTATTGGGCACAACAGGGTTAAGAATGAGCATCGGGCAAGCTCATCTGTCCTTTGGACACCTAACATACACCTTAACATTTCACTGTTAAGATCCTCAACTGGACATTTAATTTGTCCTCTGAATGTAAATTTATACCTGTTAACAGGTACAAGGGGTCAGATGCTGGAGTCACACACTTGGACATACCAATGTTATACACACAGACTAGACACAGTGCTGGGAAGCGGCTGGAGCTTTTATATACATATACACAGCATTGCATGCTCCTCTCCTCAGAGACACACCCACTTTTCTTACAGACTAGATGTCCAATAATACAGAAACACACAAAGACATTCCAGTGTGTAGTTAACTAGAATAATCGCCACTGTCACTGAGTTTTAATAATTTCATCTCAAGGTTAATGAACGCTGGTCGGCCATCGGCATCCTGATAAAGAAAAAAGAAAATTAATCATACAGCCAAAAAAAAAAAAAAAATCAAAATTTAATACTTACATGTATATGTAGGTATATGAAAAATGAAGGTTGTCATGGCCTTGATACTTACTCTGTTATACAGACATGAGCGTTAGAGTTCAATTCATGCATAAAAATGATTTCATAAAGGTGAGGGGAAAAAGAAGACAAAAATACTTCAAGGTTAATTTCTTCAGAAGCTCAAAAAGACTCCGCTTTTATCAAAAACAATTTAGAACATTAATAGCATAAATATAATCCCAACAGAAAACACCAAAGAAATCATTAAAACATTATCACTGGTGAAATTGTGGGAAAGTCATTCATCTCCAGTGTACCCACCTTATCATATCACTAAAAGATCGTCCTGCAGATCTTTAGTGCACCCACCTTATTCCAGCATCAACCTGTACACGAGATCTTTAACGTACCCACCTTATTCTAGCATCAACTTGTACACGAGATCTTTAGTGTAGGCTACCCACCTTATTCCAGCATCAACCTGTACACAAGATCTTTAGTGCACCTTCCTTTTTCCAGCACCAACACGTACACAAGATCTTTAGTGCACCCACCTTATTTCAGCATCCACCTGTACACAAGATCTTAAGTGCACCTACCCTTATTCCAGCATCAACCTGTACATGAGATCTTTGGTGTATCTACCTTATTCCAGCACCAACCTGTACACAAGATCTTTAGTGCACCCACCTTATTTCAGCATCCACCTGTACACAAGATCTTCAGTGCACCTACCTAATTCCAGCATCAACCTGTACATGAGATCTTTTTTGTATCTACCTTATTCCAGCATCAACCTATACAGAAGATCTTTAGTGTACCTTATTCCAGCACTCCAGCATCACCCTGTACACAGAATCAGGGCAGTCACGCGGCCGTTTCAATCTCTTCCCACGATTCACTACATAATCAACAACGTCAGCATTTGGCATGTTATCATAGGGCATCTCAGCCCCACTGAAGATCTCCCACATCAGCACACCTGCAGTTAAGTAACACACATCATAAGTTTCAAAACTTTTTCAACTAAAAGACTAAGGAACACCTGGTCAAAATTCTTATTGAATGTGTTATTTTTAAATTACCTTAAAATACAGTGTACATGCTTTATATTGTTTCCTCCTCTTAATACAATAATTCTTCAACCTTGTCAACGGACTCTGTAACCAATATTTTGAAACATTCTGAGAGAACTATGGGGTGCAGAGAAATAACTTGCACAGTTTCATGAAGCTTGCATCTTTAATGACACAGACAAATCATTTTTAGCATTATCTTCACAACAACTGTATGCATAAATTCCAATGAAAAGAGCGCTTCAGTGGTTGAAAAGGTTGAAGATTTACAGTAGTATTATGATAGTATTTTAAATGTTTGCAGTATATGTAAAGCCATTATGGATTAAAACAGAAGAAAGCATCTGCTAAATATTTTAATATTGAGGTCTATTTTCAATAATTTGCTACCCATGGGGTCTTTTAAAATTCAACCAAGGTTGAAGAGTATCATGAGTAAATGTATAATATAAAACAGTCTCTAGATTGAATTGGCTATTAAGCTTACCGAATGCCCACACATCAGATTTACTGCTGAACTTGGTATAACTGAGAACCTCTGGGGGTGCCCACTTCACAGGGAACTTCGTGCCATTAGAGCTCACATACTCATCATCCAACACAAATCTGAAACGAACAATACACTCATTTATTTATTTCATTGGTGTTTTGTCTCATACTTAAAAATGTTTTACTCACACAACAACTGTTGTATTAAATGCCTCAACTAGGCAGAGATACAGTTTGGGTCATAAAAATATTAGATGTACCAAGTAAAGCTTTACTGATACCAGATTTCTTAAGGAAAGGATATTCCAAATACCTGAGTGTTAGCATCTATTCAATTCTATATAAAAAATGTTGAAGCACCAAAATTCTTCAGCAGTCAGTTTGAAGTGCTGGTTTTCCTCGCTATAAACTGTGCAGCAGTTTGTTTGAAGTGATGGTTTCCTGACTTTATGCCATGCAGCAGTTAGTTTGAAGTGCTGGTTTTCCTGCCTCTACTGAGTGCATACATTTTTGGGGAAATTCAAAGAAAAGGCTAAACAATTTAATACATTGTACAACAAAAGATTTTCTACTTTCTCTCCCAAGAATGCTAGTACAATTCAAATTCCTGGAGTTCACTTGATTTTTCTGGGGACAAGTCTTGGGCATGTAGAGTATGTGTGATCTATGGTCGCTCTGTTCCTGGCTGCAGCCAACATACCTGGCCAGTCCAAAGTCGGCCACCTTGATGACCCCTTCCTGACCCACAAGACAGTTCCTGGCAGCCAAGTCACGGTGGATCACATTCTTCCTCTCTAGGTATGACATCCCTTTACAGATCTGAAGGCACATATCTAACAGGCGACCAGGCTTGTTTAACATGTTTCTGTGTCGCTTCAGGTAGGAATGCAACGAACCTGTCAAGGAGAAAGAAAAGAAATTTGGAAACCATACTTGAAAGGCCACCAAAGATACATTCGTTTACCCAACTCCTACCTGTTTGAAATGATGTGGACAAAAGGGTAGAAAATAACCAAGGCCCTTAGGACTTGATATGATGAATCTACATCTCAATATCTCTTCTTTGTTTTTTTTTTGTTTTTTTTTTTGCTAGGACCTCACAACTTCACTTCCATGATGGCATTATACAGTTAGCCAACTACCTGTCCACCCATTCATTTCAACAGGTCAAAATAGAAAACTGGTATTATTTAGACACCTTGTTTTCACCACTTTTAACATGGAAGAAATAGGAGAAAATGAAATATGGACACCCTGCTATAAGAAAATGGCTTCAAAAAGGGTCTTTACACCTTCTTTCACATTTCTGGCTAACCCCCTGGATGGCATAATGCTGGACTTCAACTCCCAGCAATATCTTATACCATGAAACTACCAAATCATGATCAGATGGCAGGCATGTGGAATTTGCAGGCATGTTACACTACAACAATAAAGTAACTTAAATGAACGCGCAGATTCCCTTTACTGGCTTTGTAAATACAGATACTTTAAGCAATAATCCAAACCTTTGTTACCTATGCTAGATGTACCAGTGCTTTTTTACTTTGTGAATGACAAACAAAGCGGTGTATAGCGGAAACGTTTTCTCTAAGGTTCAAACCATGGTGCAAAATTCTTTTTATTTCTTGAAATATATTTACCCTTTCTGTGATTCCATCCTTACACCAAAAATAATTTAGTTTTCATTGCTTGAAACATCTGAAAATTGTGCCGCAAAGTTTCTCATGAAATGGAAATAATATTTTGAAGTACACGTGTAAATGCACTTGTTTTCACTTGAAGCCGCACAAAAAATGTTTCCACTCTGTCAAGATTTTTTACAAATGTAATAAAACATACGAATGTAATAAAACATACGATAAAACATGTAAAAGTAATAATTATATAAACATGGAAGTAGGAAGTCATCAAACCCTTTCTGAACTGGTCCCAAAAGGTGTAAATATTTTCTTCACAGCAAAACATGCAAGTCAGCACACACACAACCCGTTTATTTTTCCAACCGAAATGACTGGTTCATAAAACGTTTCTCATTTGTACATGAACTTCTCATTTACCTGGAGTTTATTTAAAGAGCCCAATGTACAACTGGACTGATAAGTTTTCAATGGTTTAGAAAAAGTAACCACACAGCTTTACAATACAATCATTCATTGATATCTCAGTTAATACAGCAGAGACAGCCACGAAGGGCGTGAACTGTAAAATTTCGTTCATAGATTGTCAATCAAATTTGAAGCTTCTTACAGAAGTGATTTGATTGGATGGAATGTTCTTGTCAACTGAGTGATCGACTCAGTTGACCACGCCAACCAAATGTTCTACCCTTGGAACTTGACTTACGAAATGGCAACATGAAAAAATATAAAGTTTTCTTACTGGCCAATGCAGTATTTTGACTGGCAGTTGTTCTCGGTCAGATTATTTAGATCAACAAAGTTTTACTGTACTTTTAAGACAGTTCAAGAGAACATGCGTGTGAAATCTGTCACTTAAGACCATTCACTGGGCTGCACATGGCTGAAATCATAATTATAAAAAATAACAGACAACAGTCCGGACAGCATCAGCTTGATGGGCATGTACCCGTTAAAACTTCCATGCAGACAGGGTGGAGGAATTGGGGGATACACGATCGTATTGTAAGATCTGGAAACTTCAAAGTGCTTCCAATATTGAAAAAGGAGTTGGCAGGATGTACAACTCCATATCAGTATGCCTTGGCTATTTTAAAGTTCTTACAACGTTTCTGTCTCCTACTTTACAGCAAGTGCTTTTAAGTTGTCAATCAAAGTTTATGAGCTGAACTTGTTGAATGTCTTATCTACAGAAATAGGTTGCTTTGTAATGTTCAAATCACGTGTAAATTAAAGTTTCAGTGTTTCAGTTGTCTGGATCCATCCTCCTTCCCGCGCCATCTAATCGCATAATTAGCAAAACACAATCCAGCTACACAGGTTAGAGCATTAAAAGTTATAGTGAAATATTCTAGCAAAATAGGGTCAATAAACAACAGGAATTTATTCCACTACGACAATTCTGACATCAGTCAAAATTTAAAACCTTGACAAAATACTTAGATTTCGGTACTGAAAATCTGAAATTATGACACATTTGTCTCATAATAGCACTTATAAGGTGGTCACCTTGTTAATATCTAGGGCCTAAATAGAAGCTTTAAAACTGAACTTCAAATTTAGACCAGAGAGTTGAAAATTGCCTTGTGGAATTACACATTGCACTAATACAAATGACTGACCGTGGGACATGAATTCTGTGATGATCATGAGCGGCCTCTTCCGTGTGCTCACACCGTACAACTGCACCAGGTTAGGATGCTGTAACTGTCTGTAACATAATTCAATCACCTATATGTACAACACAGAAACCAACAATTACATGTCTTTTCACTACATTCATGATATTCATAAAACAAAAAACTTTTCTGGCTTCTTTGCAGTTTTCAAAAAGACATTTACTTATATTAGAATCTTAAGATAAACATTTTGATTTTACCAAAAATGACAAATAATGAAGTGAAATCTTTGCCAGGGTGAACGGAGTTGCACTAAGAAAGCCTGACAGGCCAGCCAAATTTTTTTTGGCTTGAATAATTTTGGTCATATTATATCTTGGAAAATTTAAAGATTTTAAGATTTGTTTTTCAGTATTCTCTTAAATACCCAAAAATTATTTCCCGCAAACATATTTTTGGAGAAAATCCATGAAAATAAATTGCAGTGAATCATAAGCACTTTACCGTAATGAGTCATGAAAGTGAAATAAGGGGCAATAAGTCATGAAGAACTGGCAGATTATCTCCCTTTTGTCTCGGCTGATTCTAACATCACACGTCACACCATTCTCGTGTGTGTATGCAGCACTTACTTCATTGTCTTGGCCTCATCGATGAAGTTCTCCTCGGACATTGTTCCTTCCCTCATCAGTTTAACAGCCACTTGATGGCTTCGTTTCCAGACCGCTCTGTGCACACTCTGTGGAGAATTCAGTGCATTAAAAATTTAAATATAATGATCTACTTGATCCCAGATTTTGATCGTGACAAAGTTAATCATTTTACCTGACAGATCTATTGATCTAAAAGTGTTTTATGCTTTCTTTGGAAGGCAGCATGATGTTTTTTACTGAAATATTTTACTGACATGTTTACATTGCACAAAACTACTATTCCAACAATAGAAATACTTACGCCAAAATGACCAGATCCCAGAAGATCCAAGATTTCTAGTTCTGATGGATCAACTTCCCATTTGTCTGAAGAACAAAATTTCACATATCCATCAATAATATGCACAACTGCATCATGTCAGGCAAATCAAACAAAACAAGCAGACTGAAAGTCTTCAGCTGAAATCAAATTTAGCTCAGCAGAAAAGAGAAATCCCACTTTGCTAACCTTAACATGCATGTAAAATGCCCCCTGTGTTAGACAAAGCTTTACGTTCATGTAGTAGACCTACACGGAACTCAAGGATTATAGTTACTTCATAAAAACAAAAAATATGAATACAAATGGTAATCTGGAGTGTTTGACTTACCATGGCCTAAACCAGCTGTTGCTGGAAGATTTTTGGTATGTTTTGGCGAATATCGTGTTCTTTGAGCCAAACCTGTGCAAATCGTAAAAAGTTTTGTAACCTGCAAAATTGCTTGACCCTGTACAACAAAACATCAGTCAGAACAGGCTTTCCGTCATATTTATACTGGCATTAAATTTAACCAGAAGGCTGTAAGGTTTCAAGTAACTATGACTTCACACGTGTATTTTAAACTTATATTCACAAATAACTGTCTTTATTTTACATTCCAGTAATACTCTAAATGACAATAAAGCAGTCTCAAATATTGTTTTTTTTTTCTACTGTTGTTCACTAGTACCATATCTAATCATCAGCTTTTTTTCTGGAGGCTTCTAGAAAGCATCATCAGTCTTAAAGGAACTACCAATATATATATTTACTTAATGTGCCAATAAGTGACTGTTGCTCTTCATACACTTACCTCCAGCATTTCTGCTATGGTAAAACACAAGGTCTGGTATGGTGCTAAATAAATGTTTGTCCGCTATAAAGTATTTCCCATCTGATTTCTTGATGTGGTAATGTCTAACTAAAATTCCTCTGCAAATAATACAGAAAATCTGCATGATAAGGAATAAAAAATCTCACACATACACGAAGATTATACTGGGATGTAAATTCTCTGTTGTCTCCACAGTGACAAGTTTAATACTTTTGTAAAGTCTACAAAGGTAGAAAAACAAGCCAAAGCTGTAAATATCTCTGAGCAGCCATAGTGTCATGAGGGTTTACCTGTAATTAGATATTGCCATTAGCCAATGAACAGGAAAGATTCCAGGATATCCCCTTACGTCACTGATCTGGTTTGAATTTCATATAATTACCTCCCACCATAAGTGAAATATTCCTCAGTACCGCGTAAAACACCAATCACAAAAATAAATAAATATTACATGTATGTGAGTGAGTGAGTGAGTGCATGGGGTTTAACGTCATACTTCACAATATTTCAGTCATACGATGACGAAGGAGTCCTTAGAGTGCATGTACATGTAATGTGTCTTCTTGTTGCAGGACAAATTTCCACCCCTCTTTTATCGAGTGCTGCTTCACTGAGACAACTTATCAAAGGCAAGAAAGCCTTCCCACCCGAGCCACTATACTGATACGGGTCAACCAGTCGTTGCACTATCCCCTTAACGCTGAATGACAAGCAAGGAAGCTATAACTTCCCCTTTTAAGGTCTTAGGAGTGACCTGACCCAAGACTGACCCTGGATCTACTGCCCCCTGAAGCAGACGCTCAACCAGCTGACTCATCGGGGCCGGAACTACTGTGTGAGACAGTGAAGGTTTCAGAACTCTTTACATGACCTGCTTGTGACGGGATACCATGGTAATGTTTAATGCCATGACTAAAAAGGGTTTCATGTCATGTTACATGAAGTATAACAGATGACGTTAGACAACAACAAGTGCAAATTAGCTGCAACATCCTCCAATCTGTCGCTACTCCATGTTAAAAGGTACAGTTCTGTAGGATGTCAAATTTCACTGACTGAGATATACAGATCAACTTTAATACAGAGCTTAAAGCTACTGGGCAAGCTTGACTTTATTCTTCAACAAACATCAGTCAGACATGTAAGATAACACCACAAACTTACGGTTCCCCAGTGAAGAGTGAGAGAGTGTAGAGCCCGGGCTGGGACACTGAATCTCGTATAAGGAAGACCCCTATTCTGCCATCTTTCCTCAGTATTTCCTCGCAGCGACTACGTGACATGTCCGACTGGTACCATCTACACAGCAGAACAAAAACCATTTTAGGTCCAAAAAGTCACTCGCTCACAAATGACAGGACACGTTTTGGTTTGTTTCTTAAGTTTTATAGACAGGAATAAGTTGATTTTTAAAATGAAATTTTACAAATTGTAACACACCTTTGCATGTACATGTAAAATAAGACAATAACCATAATATCTTGTTCCTTTTTGATTAAGTAAAATCAATATAATGTGCACATTTAAACAACAAAAATACACACATCTCTGGACATTGTCTGACTGATGAAGAAACACAATATGTAGCTATAAATATTGTTGTAAAAACAGAGGTTATTATCATGGAACCCAACATATCCACTTGATATATAACATCAAAAAAGCAAAGGTTTGGCTCACGCCTATTTTCTTTAGCACTAAAATATTACCATCCATTGACCTGTGAAGTGATCTTTAGATTCCATCTTAACACAAAGAAACCAAATTCTGCTGTACACAACATACATGTTGTCCAAGACAACCATTTTGGGCCAGTTTCATGAAGCATACTTAGTATATTAAGTAGGCCTTGGCTAAGTGCACTTTATATTTCTACAACATACCTTGTGGTGATAGTTCAGGGCTTACTTAACTAACGCGCTTCACGAATCTCGCCCTGGGGACATTTAGAGTATTACTGGCAAACATTTTATCAATGAATCAGTGTGAACCCATACATGTACATGTACTTACTCATGTGTTTGTAAGTCATTTTTTTGCTTGACATAATTTGAGGGTATATATCCAGTCTTCCTGGAAGCAAAAGTAATCATATTAGTACCTGTATATTTAAATAACTGTTTAGTGTATGTTATTTATTTATTTATTTGATTGGTGTTTTACACCATACATAAGAATATTTCAATTATTCACTGAGGCCAGTCAGCATTATGGTCTCCCCAGGCAGAACCCAGGGGAGACCCATGACCATCCACAGGTTGCTGTCAGACCTTCCCACTTACTGCTGGAGAGGAAGCCAGCATGAGCTGGATTTGAACTCACACAAACTGCATTGGTGGGAGGCTCAAGGGTCATTGCGCTGCGATGGCATGCTAGCCCCCTTGGCCACAGTGTGCTGTATGTGTAGTCAAGCATTACAACAAACTAGGTATATCGCCTTGACCATTTAAGGAACAACATGTATGGTAGGGTATAGAGACAGGAATGGTGCACTGCACAATGTCGGCAAAAGCTACATGTACCACACCTGAGTAATTCTTCCTCAGTGTACGTACGTTCCCCAAAGCTTGGGTGCTTGAATGGTTACAAAGTTGGTTATTCTGGAAATGTCAACTCAATCATATATGACACTATTCTTGTTTTCCACTGATATTTTACTTCATTTTTAATGCTTAATTTGAAAATGATCAATCATACAAAGCCAACCCTAAAGACTGTTCACAATGTAAACTGTGTGACGTGCTCATGGAAGAGTGCAGCCTGGATGCTGAATACTTACCCAGTCAGCACATCCTTAGCTAGCCACCAATGCTCATTGGAGTCATCTAATATCTCATACTCTCTGTCCTGTGACAACAACACATTTTGGTACAAACAAAAAGTACATTGTAAACATATCACGCAAATATTTCAGCCAAACCCAATCAGACAGCTGTATGTAACTTCATCAAACTAAATGCTTGCACAGTTTTAGACATCAACACAACCATACCAATGTTGAGAACATATTTCAAAAGCAGTCACATGGTCAAATGAGGTACCATAGGGCCACCCAAATGACCCCAAAAAAAATGCATAAATGTACATGTACTTCTTCGTGTTCAGCTGACATATACTCTGAAGCAGAACAATATTCTTGTAATAAACCATTTGGGTTTTAATAAAACATAAATAAAAAGGAAACAGAGAGACACAGACAGACGGGATTACTTGTAACAGACAAGAACTTACCTTCTTGAGTTGTAAATCTCCTTGTTCTAATCCTGCAAAGTCGTAAATGGCAACAAAGAGCTTAATATCAGATTTGTTGGATGGCTTTGAACTTGGTAACTGAGGGGCAACAGTTGCGGAGCCATTCTCGCCAGGATAGGGAGAGGAGGGTGTTCCCTGTGCCGGCATATCTGCATCTGTCAAAAACAAAAACATCATGACTTTTCTACTCACAAGTAAACATATACAATCAGGAAAGAGAAGTATCTTTAAAGATTGCACAATGAACTGTGATTAAAAAGGTGTTTTGCACTTTTGAAAAGTAGGAGGAAACTGCATCCTTGACAGTACAGAGCTGAGAAATTAATTAATGGCAATTTGGATAACAAACAGTTTTAGATGAGCATCTTCATTCTTAAATGAATTTTCACACACAAAATTGTTTGACATCAGCATAAAGCATGGAATGAAATTTGGTTAAAGTAAATCTACATACTTTTCACATCAATGATGTTAGATTGAGAAAGGCTGTCTGAACAATGAAGGTGTGTGAACAAAACTTGCACAACAAAGCATGGATGTCAAACAACAACAGCTAGCATGTGTCCTCCACTATAGAGTTGCAGGGGGACATACTAAAGTAAACAGTATGGTACAGTAAGTTGCCTGTCCAGTTGTTTCAACAAAAATATCAGGTATTCATCCCTTAGAAAAAAAAATGTTACAATTAAATCAAATGTCGTGTAATTTTCATCAACAGTAGAAAAAGAATACAACAGTAAATAAAGGAAGACTGTTTAAAAAAGGACAAAGACTTAAAAAAATCATCCAGGCATATAGATGACTTGTATACTGTATAGTGGTAATTGCAGGGCAATAGTCAGCAAACAATACAACTTGGCTGATAGCATCTCAGCCTACCGAAAAACACAAATATTAGGCGTCCAATACACAAAGGTAGAAATCAAAGAGTAGGTCTATCACAACCTACTTGTGAATACGACAGTGTAGGCAAACCTGCAATGGAGTGAAGCATCAACATAAATGTCAGACAATATTTATTAATTACTGGTCACTTGAGACAGTGCAGAGCTAAGAATGCCGAGTCTGAGTCATTCTTCAACACTCTCAAAAATGCTAACACTGATTACACAGGTGACGATTATAGAAGTGAATACTCTGATGTTGCCTGAAAAAATTAGGTAAATTCCTTGAGTCTGAAGTGAGCAATAAAACACTGTGTACAGCTTACTTGACTGTTGTTCAGTATCTAAGGTAAGGTGTGTATTACACTGTGTACAGCCTACTGGACTGTTGTTCAGTATCTAAGGTACGGTGTGCATTACACTGTGTACAGCCTACTGGACTGTTGTTCAGTATCTAAGGTAAGGTGTGTATTACACTGTGTACATTCTACTGGACTGTTGTTCAGTATCTAAGGTAAGGTGTGTATTACACTGTGCACAGCCCACTGGACTGTTGTTCAGTATCTAAGGTAAGATATGTAGTACATTGTGCACAGCTTACCTGACTATTTTTGAGTATCTAAGGTGAGGGAGGCCTTACACTGAGGGATATATTACACTGCGTACAGCTTACCTGACTGTTCTTCAGTATCTAAGGTAAGGTGTGTATTACACTGTGTACAGCCTACTGGACTGTTGTTCAGTATCTAAGGTAAGATATGTAGTACATTGTGCACAGCTTACCTGACTATTTTTGAGTATCTAAGGTGAGGGAGGCATTACACTGAGGGATGTATTACACTGCGTACAGCTTACCTGGCTGTTTTTCAGTATCTAAGGTAAAGTGTGTATTACACTGTGTACAGCCTACTGGACTGCTGTTCAGTATCTAAGGTAAGGTGTGTATTACACTGTGTACAGCCTACTGGACTGTTGTTCAGTATCTAAGGTAAGGTGTGTATTACACTGTGTACAGCCTACTGGACAGTTGTTCAGTATCTAAGGTAAGGTGTGTATTACACTGTGTACAGCCTACTGGACTGTTGTTCAGTATCTAAGGTAAGGTGTGTATTACACTGTGTACAGCCTACTGGACTGTTGTTCAGTATCTAAGGTAAGGTGTGTATTACACTGTGTACAGCCTACTGGACTGTTGTTCAGTATCTAAGGTAAGGTGTGTATTACACTGTGTACAGCCCACTGGACTGTTGTTCAGTATCTAAGGTAAGATATGTAGTACATTGTGCACAGCTTACCTGACTATTTTTGAGTATCTAAGGTGAGGGAGGCATTACACTGAGGATGTATTACACTGTGTACAGCTTACCTGACTGTTTTTCAGTATCTAAGGTAAGGTGTGTATTACACTGTGTACATTCTACTGGACTGTTGTTCAGTATCTAAGGTACGGTGTGCATTACACTGTGTACAGCCTACTGGACTGTTGTTCAGTATCTAAGGTAAGATATGTAGTACATTGTGCACAGCTTACCTGACTATTTTTGAGTATCTAAGGTGAGGGAGGCATTACACTGAGGATGTATTACACTGCGTACAGCTTACCTGACTGTTTTTCAGTATCTAAGGTAAGGTGTGTATTACACTGTGTACAGCCCACTGGACTTGTTCAGTATCTAAGGTAAGATATGTAGTACATTGTGCACAGCTTATCTGACTATTTTTGAGTATCTAAGGTGAGGGAGGCATTACACTGAGGGTGTATTACACTGCGTACAGCTTTCCTGACTGCTTTTCAGTATCTAAGGTAAGGTGTGTATTACACTGTGTACAGCCTACTGGACTGTTGTTCAGTATCTAAGGTACGGTGTGCATTACACTGTGTACAGCCTACTGGACTGTTGTTCAGTATCTAAGGTGAGGGAGGCATTACACTGAGGATGTATTACACTGCGTACAGCTTACCTGACTGTTGTTCAGTATCTAAGGTAAGGTGTATGTACACTGTACAGCTTACCTGACTATTTTTCAGTATCTATGGTAAGGGGTGTATTACATTGTGTACAGATTACTTGACTATTTTTCAGTATATAGAGGTGAGGATGTATTACACTGTGTACAGCTTACCTGACTGTTGGTTGTTCAGTAGTTCAGGTGAGGGATGTATTACGATGCATACAGCTTACTTGACTATTTTTTAATATCTAAGGTTTTTTTTTTTTTTTTTTTGATTGGTGTTTTACGCCGTACTCAAGAATATTTCACTTATACGACGGCGGCCAGCATTATGGTGGGTGGAAACCGGGCACAGCCCCGGGGAAACCCACGACCATCCGCAGGTTGCTGGCAGACCTTCCCACTTACGGCCGGAGAGGAAGCCAGCATGAGCTGGACTTGAACTCACAGCGACCGCATTGGTGAGAGGCTCCTGGGTCATTACGCTGCGCTAGCGCGCTAACCGACTGAGCCACGGAGGCCCCCAATATCTAAGGTGAGGAGTGTATTACACTGTGTACAGCTTACCTGACTCCTGGTTGTTCAGTAGTCCAGGTGAGGGATGTACTACACTGTGTGCAGCTTACCTGACTGTTGTTCAGTATTTCACGTGAGGGATGTATTGCACTGTGTACAGCTTACCGGACTATTTATTAATATCTAAGGTGAGGAATGTATAACATTGTGTTTAGCTTATCTCACTGTTATTCAGTATTTCAGGTGAGGGGTGTATAACACTGTGTACAGCTAACCTGACTGTTGTTCAGAAGTTCAGGTGAGGGATGTATTACATTGTATACAGCTTACCTGACTGTTGTTCAGTATTTCAGGCAAGGGATGTATTACATTGTATACAGCTTACCTGACTGTTGTTCAGTATTTCAGGCAAGGGATGTATTACACTGTGTGCAGCTTACCTGACTGTTGCTCAGTGTCTAAAGGTGAGGGATGTATTAACTGTGTGCACATCTTACCTGAATTTCGTTCAGTATCGAAGATAAATTGCGTACAGCCTTCTGCCTCTCTGCCTTCCCTACCACAGCAGCTGAACTTTCCCGTAGCTTTGGTCCAAGCTCCAGTATGATAGTGAGTGTGATAGACACACCCTCTCTTCACACACTCTGGAAACAAAATGCACAAAGATGTTACCACGCACTAAAAGGAGGCTATTAATTCAGATAGAAGATATTTTCATCAGTACCCCAGAACCCTATATGCATGCATTATATTTATTTTCTTATCTGACTGCTATTTTATGCCATACTCAAGAATATTTCACATATATATAATAGCGACTAGCATTATCTATGGTGGGACAAAACCGAGCAGGGCCCGGGTGAAGGCAGCATTATACTGAATGGTGAAAAGCTTGACTGCTGTTCACTACAATATTTGAGAATATTTCATTTAAATGATATTTTTAAGTCAGTGCTATTGGTGGATTAAATCACAAATCTACGGCAAGTTACTGATGAACTTTGCCACACATGCTGTACAGAGGTATATAAACCATACTGGTAAAAGAAAAAAAGTTGTGGTCTTTAACGGATGTAAGACTGTGTAAATGCATGACCCTAGGAGCATCACTGGGCACTTAATGTTACCAAGGGGGCATGAACAGTATTAGGAGCTGGGAATCCACGTGCAGAAATTCCCTGTCCAAGGCTGGGATCATTAAAATAGAGTTCTATACTGTGAGCCCAGGCAGCTACAAATAACATATGTAGGTGTAGAAAGTTTGGTGTCCACTCAGAAGTCATATGCATATGTAATCAGCACAATACTCTGATTAATACTTAAATACAGATTTGAATTAATACCAAACAATGCAGTACATGCATTATTTATTTATTTATCTTATTGGTGGTTTACACTCTATTAAAGAATACAAATTACATAACACCAAATCCTATATTTACATGCACGTCAGAGGAATGTTTGGATTTACTTCAACAAGCAGTCTTAAAACCTTGCAGTCCACAATACTCTTTCTACTGCCGAGCTGCATTTCTACATTTGACATTCTCCTACAAGTCATCTAGGGTCTAGTTAGACTATCACTAAAATAGTGCAGATGGCAATTAGGCAATGTGTGAGTCAAGCAATATAATAAATGTCATTCTGTTTGTATTTGTGGGTATATGTTAAATGGCAAACAGATATAACTGCCTTTGACATTTCTACATTCATGCAACCTGACTTTGACATTTTCAACCCCGCTTTCTAAAATCACTTTGCCACCATCTCATTGTCCTTTCAAGTCCCACAAATCCATGCAATTAAAATAATAAAATCATAAATCATTTTTTTTCATACATGAAGATAAATTTCTGCATGCAGCCTCATGGTACATAATATATATATGTAATGGCTTAAATAATATACCACTCTGATAACATTCAAGCCTTTGATATAATGTTTTAATAGATTACATTGCAAATGAAATAAACATGAATACAACTAGACAATTTATTGCGTGAATTTCGTAAAGACATACATTAAGTTGAAACATATATGCAGACCCATACCTTTGTTTAATGCTTTAATCCACTCATCTTTCTCCAACTTTGTGTTAGCTATTATATACAACACCCTGGTCTCTGGCCCTTCTTTATACACCACCTGAAACACCCCAAAAATACAGTTATACACCTGTATATACAACACACTGGTCTCTGGCCCTTCTTTATACAACACCTGAAACACCCCAAACATACAGTTATACACCTGTATATACAACACCCTGGTCTCTGGCCCTTCCTTATACACCACCTGAAATACCCCCAAAATACAGTTCTACACCTATATATACAACACCCTAGTCTCTGGCCCTTCTTTATACACCACCTGAAATACCCCCCCAAAACATTTATACACCTGTATATACAACACACTGGTCTCTGGCCTTTCTTTATACACAATCTGAAATACCCTCAAAATACAGTTATACATCTGTACATACAACACCCGAAAATACCCCCAAAATACAGTTCTGCACCTGTATATACACCACCTGAAAATACATCCAAAATACAGTTCTACAACTGTACATACACCACCTGAATACACCCCCAAGATACAGTTCTACACCTGTGCATACACCCCCTGAAAATACCCCCAAAATACAGTTCTACACCTGTACATACACCCCCTGAAAATACCCCCAAAACACAGTTTTACACCTGTATATACACCACCTGAAAATACCCCCAAAATACAGTTCTACACCTGTATATACACCACCTGTATATACACCACCTGAAAATACCCCCAAGATACAGTTCTACACCTGTACATACACCACCTAAAAATACCCCCAAAATACACTCACTCATACACCTGTATATACAGCACCCTGGTCTCTGGCCCTTCTTTATACACCACCTGAAATACCCCCAAAATACAGTTCTGCACCTGTATATACAACACAATGGTGTCTGACCCTTCTTCATACACCACCTGAAATACCCCAAAATACACTCATACACCTGTATATACAGCACCCTGGTCTCTGGCCTTTCTTTATACACCACCTGAAATACCCCCTAAATACAGTTCTACACCTATATATACAACACAATGGTGTCTGGCCCTTCTTCATACACCACCAGAAATACCCTAAAAATAGAGTTATACACCTGTATATACAACACAATGGTGTCTGGCCTTTCTTCATACATCACCTTAAATACCACCAAAATACAGTCATACACCTGTAAATACATATGCCCTGGTGCCTGGCCCTTCTTTACACACCAGAAATTAAGTACCCAAAATAACTTTGTTGGGAAAAAGCTTGAACTGGGGGGTGCTAAGCTAATCCTGCATTACAAGTAAGTTCATCGATGTCATTTCGGAATATTCCTAAGCCTTGATGGAAAACATGCATAAACTAGAGAGGTTATTAAGAAATGTAAAATATGCCTTCAAAATGAAAAAGAAAATTGTACACTGTTTAGGCCTATTTTCCTGTAGTTTCCTTAATACTATTATCTTTGTTTTGTAGTACCAAGCCATGTTGTATCCTTTAGATAATTATGTGAACCTAAACTACTGGCAAGAACATGTTGGATAAATTTGTTCTATAACTTGTACATGTTCCAGAACATTTTGAATGGTGTTTTGAGTGGTGTTTTGAGTGGTGTTAATCAAACAGACAGCATCAAATGTAAAAAAATCCCTGTCCAAGGCTGGGATCATTAATATATAGCTCTACAATACTATGAGTTGTGTCATACAGTCAGCACAATTCATATCACCATATACATGCATCTGAATGCTGGTTTTTTTAACTGTTGTTCTTGTCTAACATTGCACTCAAGATGTGTTCACTGTCAAAAACCTAGAGGTTTATTTGAAAAAATGAGCCATTTTTTTCACAACTAACATTAGAGGGTAAAAATATAAGCACAAATATGGCAGATGTACATGTGAATGGGTTATGTGGGTAATTTACAAGCACTTTATTTTTTTCCTGATAAAGCCAATATTTATTGCTGACATAGACAGACCTCTCCAATTAACTGTTCGCATGAATAAACTTGTGTGTCATACGAACATGCATGTGGTAAAAATGCATGTATGGTGAATGAATACACCAAACAATTACATTTTAAACAAGTACACTCCAACAACAACAGATAGAGTGACATGCTAGTATTTCCCTATGATGTTTCTAATAATCACACAGAACAGCAACTTTTATAATGATTCATGCACAAGCAAATCCAGTCCTGTTATATCACCTTACTTCAGCAATATTCATCCTCACCTAAAAAACAAGACAGTTCCTGTAAGAGCTTAATGGACAAAGGTCATCACGTGGCATGACGATTTTGTCCAATAAAAGGCAAAATCATCATAACAAAAAGTCTCTGCTTGAAACAGATTTCCACTTTTTTTAGCAGATATTTAAACATGTTTAAACATTTTGATTCCATGCAAATAACGGGAAAAACAAACTTGATAAAATGTACCACACAAAGCTGACTTTAAACAACACTGCTATTCAATCCGTTAGCAAATAAATGTATATATAAATATATATAAATTCAACTTCTAATGGACAATTACTTCATAAGACACTGAAACTGGCCATGTGTGTTTAATAAAAGAAAACAAAATTACTCAGTATGTCCTTGACCATTACAGCTGTTAATTTATAATATGTCACGTAGCTATCAGACATATCAGAGGATGAAAAAGTGTGTTTCCGTGTACCTAGAGACAGGTGACTGGCTGTGGAAGACTTTGATGTCTGATTTACCTGGAACACGTTATCCTTATTGTCAAGAGCTTTATCCTCAACATCTGCTACCACTTTGATCTGGTTCAGATGCACAAAGCCTTTCTCCTTCAAATTCTGAAATAGATTAAACATACGTTACTCAACTTGCAATGAGAAAAGGTCACACAGATCTAGGACACTCAAAGCTCTACCAGATATTTACAGCAACAAGTACATGAAATATGGGTGGAGGAAACCTGAGGAATTGGAGTAAACCACTGACATTTAGAGAGAAACTAATGAACTTTTCCTTGTGACACACAGATTTTAATAAGCAGAGTAAGCTCAAAGAGTTCATCATATCTGCAGAAGGCAAGTAACATTATATGAACTTCATGTATGGTCACTTGTTGGAACAGTCTTGTATGTGCTGTAGTCTACAATTTGCCACAAAGAGGCATCCATAACAAAAGCATAAAATCTTAAAGATTCCCTCTTCAAGGCAGCAAATGAATGAAAATCATGTGTATCCTACTCATTTAAGATTCTTAAAAACAACCCACCATACTCCATCCCATCAACATTTTGATATGATCGAATTTGCATCTATATGTACTTGAGAATATTTGAGACGTGTCCCGTACAGACTGATATCACTGTACTTAGTTCACCACTCAGTTGACCACCCAGGTCATATAATTTCATCTCTAAAATTAAATAATAAACATTTCACCTGACTCTGACCAAAAATTCTGGTTTTGATTGGTTAGTAAAACTCACAAGAGGAACATGTATATTCACGTATCCTGCAACTGATGTCATACATGCATCTGTTGACTAGGTTATCTCCCTTTGTTTAACTCTGGTGCCCTGAGGCGATTCACCAGCTAGACCATCAGCCTTTTGTACTGAACTGATAGGTCTTTTGCAAGATAGCTTCATGATGCTATTACTATTTGACAGGATATAACATGGTGTCAGTAATTCTGGTATTGGGCTTGGCTTATGCCTCATACAATATCACAATATGAGGGTTACTCACACTATATATTTCCGTATCACTGAGAAACAGCGTAACTATAATACTACAAGTACAAGTAGTGCTCAAGCCAACCCACTTTCAGTTTCATGTACCAACAATGAATTAATACATGTACATCAGTACTTCAAAGAAAGTGTATGTATGTGTGTGTATACAGTATGTATGTATCTGCGGGTTTAAAGTTGTACTTAACAATTTTACAGCCATATGATGACAAAAAGTCATTAGGTGTGTGTACATATATGGTGTCCTCTTGCGGCAGGGTGAGTACTTGCTGCCAAAGTGCTGCTACCACTGAAGTATCATGCTGAAAATACAAGAAATGACATCCCACCCAGTCACCTATTGACACCAATCATGTTTCCTTGCTCTAACCTCACAGTGCAGTGTGCCATGCGAGGCAGCAGCAAGTACCATTTTTAATGTCTTTGGTATGACCTGACCCAGGTTTGATCCCAGGGCCTATCGACTTTTAGGCAGACACTTTAACCATTAGGCCACTAAAGCAGTCTTCAAAGCAAGCGTGTATGTGCTTTAAATGTTTCTAGGGTCCATGTTTCAAGTTTAACATGGGGTGATTAGTCCACATTAAAGATGTCTTAAATCTTAATACCAGTCACACCTTGATGCATTAAAGTAAAAGAAGCTAAAATATGATAAGGATAATCGTACAGACAACTAAAAACTATGTGTAAAAATACTTTCATTTATTTTTTTAGATTTTTTGAAGAGTGTTGAAAGGCATTCGAATATCTGAATTCTATGGTGGGCTTTGTGACACCATACTGACAGTACCTAGAAACTCTGACGTCACATCACCCTTTTTCCTGATGTTCACCAGAAGGAAGGAATTTCTGTGAACATTATTTCAGTAATCTTTTAGTCATAGATAAAAAGAGTTATTCCAACACTGGTGATCAGAGTTGGAAAATCTTCCTGTGACATCAGAGTTCCTAAATTCTAATGGTATGGCCCTTAAAGCCCACATCAGAATTCAAAAGTTTGAGCACCTTTATTTCTCTTCGAAAAAACTTAAAAAAAATATGTGAAAGTATATTTATGCATATTAGTTTTTAAGTGGTCTATGAAGTGATGGCTACTTTGATTTTTAGAAATTTTTTCCTTTATACAAGATGACAGTATATGTCTACATTTGATTAGTCCATAAAACATCAATATCAGACTTAATGCTCACACAGGTAGTTACAAGATCTGGACACTTGTACATTAACAAACAAATACATGTCCATGTCATGCATCAATCCACAAACAAGGCATTATCACTGTGTTTATATGTTTTTATACACTTTTCAACAAATAGTGCAGGGATATAATGGGAACTTAATGCAAAGTAGATTTTAGAATAACTATGCTCACAAATTATGAAGTTAACAGTGCTTCTAATATTGTACTTATCCAAAATGATTATAGATACACACCAACTTCTCCTGCCGTCCATTGCTGAGTCCCATATTTCAAAAACTCTACTGAAGTACTGTACTGAGGATACTTGTTATGTCCAGACTGGACATGTACATGTAAGGTCTACAGCTGACCTTACTGCCAAGTTAGGCTTTAGATTTTGACAAATCCACAGCAGTTCTACACACAAGTACATGTGCCTACTCACACATACACTAGTCTGCATAAAGACTCAATTAATATTTTAATCATTTCACCACACGCACACAAAAGGCGGGGCTATAGCATGCATATGTCTGTCTAAGTAGGCTTGATCAAATGTCTATTTGTTTTATTTCCATGGCATGCATTCATCTGCAAAAATATTTAAAACATTTTTGATATACATGTACGACACATTTACCAGCTGAGTTATCAAAACTTCTCAAAACATTGCCAAGAAGCTCTGAAGCAAAACAGAAATTTAACTGAAATCTATGATTTCTCGCTCAATTTACTATGTTTATGCATGTGAAAATGTGATAATGCTTAGATAAGAACATAGCTGTTTTGCACAGAACACTTTTGGAAGTTAAGATCATTGTGTACAGTCTGTAACTACTGTGTACACAAGTAGGATATTATAACATACAAGTACACATGTCAGGTTGTCACTTAATGAGGGCCTAATAAAGGTCAGAGGGCAAATACACTCCATCATATGACCTGAATGAGGATAAGAGACAAACAAATTAAGCCCTTAATGGTGGTGGTGCACCCCTACGCCTGCTAACTAATTGACAATTTCATCAAATTGCATCTGTTGTTAACAAACACTATTAGATTACATGTACCCCCAAAACAAACTCAGTTCATTTGCAAATCAAATTTCTAAAATATAGATATTATATATATTATAGATCTATTATAAAATACAATGTATCATTGATTTTCTTAGACCTAAAAATGACCTTGTATATTAAACTCACTGACACCTGAAGGAACATAGGATTTAATCATATTAATTGGTAAAACTAGACATATTGGATGTATCAAAATTACTGACACCTGAGGGAACATAGAATTTAATACTATGGTAAAACTAGACATATTGGATGTATCAAAATTACTGACACCTGAGGGAACATAGAATTTAATACTATGGTAAAACTTGAAATATTGGATGTATCAAAATTACTGACACCTGAGGGAACACAGAATTTAATACTATGGTAAAACTTGAAATATTGGATGTATCAAAATTACTGACACCTGAGGGAACATAAAATTTAATACTAAGGTAAAACTTGAAATATTGGATGTATCTAGATTACTGACACCTGAGGGAACACAGAATTTAATACTAAGGTAAAACTTGAAATATTGGATGTATCAAAATTACTGACACCTGAGGGAACATAGAATTTAATACTAAGGTAAAACTTGAAATATTGGATGTATCAAAATTACTGACACCTGAGGGAACATAAAATTTAATACTAAGGTAAAACTTGAAATATTGGATGTATCTAGATTACTGACACCTGAGGGAACATAAAATTTAATACTAAGGTAAAACTTGAAATGTTGGATGTATCAAAATTACTGACACCTGAGGGAACATAGAATTTAATACTAAGGTAAAACTTGAAATATTGGATGTATCAAAATTACTGACACCTGAGGGAACATAAAATTTAATACTAAGGTAAAACTTGAAATATTGGATGTATCTAGATTACTGACACCTGAGGGAACATAAAATTTAATACTAAGGTAAAACTTGAAATGTTGGATGTATCAAAATTACTGACACCTGAGGGAACACAGAATTTAATACTAAGGTAAAACTTGAAATATTGGATGTATCTAGATTACTGACACCTGAGGGAACATAGAATTTAATACTAAGGTAAAACTTGAAATATTGGATGTATCAAAATTACTGACACCTGAGGGAACATAAAATTTAATACTAAGGTAAAACTTGAAATATTGGATGTATCAAAATTACTGACACCTGAGGGAACACAGAATTTAATACTAAGGTAAAACTTGAAATATTGGATGTATCAAAAGTACTGACACCTGAGGGAACATAGAATTTAATACTAAGGTAAAACTTGAAATATTGGATGTATCTAAATTACTGACACCTGAGGGAACACAGAATTTAATACTAAGGTAAAACCTGAAATATTGGATGTATCAAAATTACTGACACCTGAGGGAACATAGAATTTAATACTATGGTAAAACTTGAAATATTGGATGTATCAAAATTACTGACACCTGAGGGAACATAAAATTTAATACTAAGGTAAAACTTGAAATATTGGATGTATCTAGATTACTGACACCTGAGGGAACACAGAATTTAATACTAAGGTAAAACTTGAAATATTGGATGTATCAAAATTACTGACACCTAAGGGAACATAGAATTTAATACTAAGGTAAAACTTGAAATATTGGATGTATCTAAATTGTCGAAAGCAGTTCAATTAAACAGAGCGAGTAACAGGATAAATTAATTTAATTAAACCTGCAAGCAAATTAATCTCAGTCGGCTGAGGCATGGTCTATATTACAGTTCTGAAGAGAGCATGTCTAGAAACCCTCTTCTCCTCTAAAACCTCCCCACTTCCAAATTTCACATGTTTAGGCTCTAAATTACCATCAGTTTTTGTTAACTGACCAGTAACTTTGATACGACTAAAGAATATATTTACTAATTTATTCCCCATTTTGTAAGAGAAAAAATTCAATCAGGGCTATGGCTCTGCTTGAAACTTGTGTCTGATTTGTACCATGGGTGACATTTCTACATATTAAATGTTATCACATAGACATAGCTACATGTATTGCGCTGTGATATGCAAGGACATGGTGAAGTTTACCATCATGATATGCACATGTAATTTACACACTCAGGTGTGTTAGGCACAAGAATACATATACATGTCATTTACACACTCAGGCATGTTTGGCACAAGAATACACATGCACATGTAATTTACACTCTCAGGCATGTTAGGCACAAGAATACACATGTACATGTCATTTACACTCTCAGGCATGTTAGGCTCAAGAATACACATGTATATATAATTTACACTCTCAGGCATGTTAGGCACAAGAATACACATGTACATGTCATTTACACTCTCAGGCATGTTAGGCTCAAGAATACACATGTATATATAATTTACACTCTCAGGCATGTTAGCACGAGAATAAACATGTCCATGTAATTTACACTCTCACTCTCAGAAATTTTGCATACATTTGAGGTGTTGCATAAGCTTCAAATGTCTCAATCAAGGCTCAAATATTCAGAAAATTCCTTTCTCAGTATTTCTGAAAAGTGCTAATTAGCAAACATCTCATGTTTACATTATATCCATTAACTGATATCCTTTCCCATGTAGGTTGGAGTTTCATCAAGATATAAGTTTACAACCAGAAGTACATGACGGTCCTATTAAGTTCACAAATAGAACTAGGTCTCATCATCATTTTGTCAAACCAGCCTGACGAACGGCAAAAACCACTTAAACCACAGCTGACATAGATAAAAGGACAAAAATACCCTTGATGTAACAATGGCACAAAAATGTTAATAAACGGCCTTCAAGAATTCCGCATGTGAATAGCGTCCGACACAGTGAATAGAAAGCGTGATAGGAGTTACTTTGTAGCTTAATATAACTTAAATCTTTCCAAAGACTGAGCCACCAAACAATGACAAAATATGACAGCCACTGATCCTGTCTGCATGTGTTGCAATTACACAATGATAGCTACACCTGTACTTGTCATCTTCATTTGGCACATAAACTTGTGTACATGATATGTGGACTAGGACCAATAAACCTATCACAGCATGCCAGATTTCTTGGACACTCTTGTGCGGACATCACTGGTAGAACATCTCCAATAACTGTGAATTCCAAAATTCAAAATCCAATGATTCCAAAAATAACTAGTTTCATACTGCTTCACAAAAGTTAACATACAGGTCATACACTTATAAAAACCTAGTATTTAATACAATGGAGACAGTAAATTAATATTTCAGCTGATGGCCTAATTAGATTGAACACATCTTTAAAAACATATCAATAGCTGTACAAGTATTGTGTACATATATGTAAATATGTATATATGTAAACTTAACACTTTGGCTCAAAGTCCACAAAACTCTTACAGTAATTTCTAACACATGACTATTAGCTTTAACATGTAGTAGTTCTGGGTGTCTGCATAGTTTAGGTGTGACTAAGTAAATAATGTCTCACAAATGTGAGAGCTCCGGGACAGACTGTCCTCAGCTCAGCACCGAATTTTCACAAGACATCAGTATTATCAGAAAGAACTGTATCTTTAGTTACATGTGGCTTGCCTTTTTTAGAACCTCCACTAATAGCTTGAATGTTTTACCTACACCTGTAAATCTAAATAGAAGCTAACCTACATGACATTTATTACATTATGAAGGTAAATTTCCATTGGATTGGAAAACAGCACCTTCGTATTAACACAGCCAACTGGTTAGGGTACTGGTGTAGCCGCTGCCCTATAACCACAACATGTTCATGAATTCTACAGTCAGTGTCATATTAGACAAGACATAATAACCTTATGCATAAAACTAATGTACGTAACAGGATGTTTTTTTAGTCAATACATCTTTTCCAGCTTTTATTTGTATCCCTAGCATATTTACATCTATGTATAAATATTAAAAATGTGATATACATGTATGTAGGCCCTACATGCAGATACTGAGCTGGTTAACTGTTAAGTTAAAATTCCTTAAAATGACAAATTTTCTGCCTGTTTCTGAAGAAATTCCCACGATACTAACAATCCTATCATGCAATATAAGTTTCTTTTCTGTCATAAACAGAAACTGTTTTGACAGACTGCTTGTTGTTGTACATTTCCTCAGCCTTTAAATACAACATATAAAAACAACTGATGATGATAATTCAACACTTAATTGTGCCAAATACGCAATATTCTCAGTATATTCAGATTATCTATGCTTACATTTGAATAAATTTAGACTATTAGTTTATAGGTGGGTATAAACATAAGTATTCCTGGAGGTTTCCTCTAACCATGTCAGCTAGTGCACGTACCTCCAGTCAGAATACATGTACATATCATGGTTTCACTATAATAACAAAGTGTGAATGTATGATCATGTAGAACAGTCTTTGTAATTGATAGAGAGGTGTACTTGCGCACCAAGTACCTACATATGACTAAGTGTATGCTCTTTGATGTAAGGTTGATGAACAGAGCACAACACACAATATACACATGTACCTGATGTATGCACAGGTGTGTTTATATGAAGACTGGCTTCGGAGAGCCAGGTAAATGTCATCTACATGTATGCAAATGTGTGTACACCAGTACGTATCCATGTACCCGGGAGCACTTTAAATGCGTACTCAATTAAACAAACAAATAATGTCGTGGGAGAACATGTACATGTAGATCAAATCAATCAAGATCAAAGTAAACCCTACTGATTAGGATGCATCAATGAGTAGTCCAAAGTCAAAAAGAGGGCAAACTTGTGACCAATGTAGAGTCTTATCAAAGATTAGCCCACAGACCAAGATCATTATTATTCAAATATGATATACTTATCTGCAAAAAACAACATTTTAGAAAATACATGTACTTACTGCAGACATGTGTATGGAAATAACATCATCACCTAGCTGGAAACAGCGATCCAACATGTCCAATGAAAAAAATCAATGCGTGTGGAAACTACAAAATACACTGTGCTATTTTTTGTAGGGAGCCTTTTTTTGTTGACAAAGCATATGGGAAAATCTGACATTATTAATTTCAAACAACCACTGTCCTTCACAGTTGACTGAATCAGATATTATAGAGCCTTAGGGTCTGAAAAGTTCACCAAAGTTTGGCAGCCATTTAAAGATAATGAATTTATCTGCTGGACAAAATAATATATAGTTTGCAAACACCGGGTTGATATGTACCAACGCAATGACAGGTAGGTTACAAGCCAGTACAGATATATACGTACACAAAAGGGTTTTTCTTAAAATCAGCCGACATCTAACAGGAGTTTGAAGATAACGGACTTGGCAGACCATAACTTACATTATGCCCACGGAGAAACTCAGCCCTCTTCAAACCAGAGCAATTAAAACTTAACCATGCAGACCACTGAATGTTGACATATTATTGCAAGAATTAACATTGACAGTTATTCATCCATATCAAAACACATAAAAGATCACTTAACCTTTATCATTATATTAACATGCAGGAGATTCACATCAAATTGGATTAAAAGAGATTTCTTACATGAGTGATTTCCTAAAATAATGACAAATATACATAAATGTAGTTTTAATTTACTTATCTTATGGGTGTTTCACACCGTACTCAAGAATACTTCACTTACACGACAGCGACCAGCATTATGGTTGGAGGAAACCAAGCAGAGCCTGGGGGAAACACACGACCATCCGCAAGTTGTGCCAGACCTTCCCATGTAAGGATGTTGTTTTAAATCTAAACTAAATAGTGAATGAGAGTGAATATGCGAGAAAAGCTGTGTTCAATAAACCACTACATTTAACATAAATAGATACATGTATATAGACACAGACACAAATAGGCAGCCTGACAATGATAGCATTGAGCATCCAATCCTATCTTATCAGGTACAAAGTGGTGCCTGACATAGGGAATCTTCAAAACACTAGCTGGATTGAAGGAATTTTGAAATGTACCAGTCACCTCAAAAGTTATACACAGGCCGTTATACATATACATGAGGATGACTGTCAATAGAACAATTTTTTTGTCACAAATAGCTTTTTTCAAAAAGAAATGTTGTGATAAACATTACACATCAGTGCTTTGGGCAACAGTATGGTCAGAACAAAGTTAAGTTTGCAGTCACTATAAACACATCAACGGTTAGTTTATATATAGGTGAAACATGCTTGTATATGCACCTGTTAAAATTCCACTATCATGATAAAGCAGAGGTCAGTTTGATTGTAAACTAGAGAGTTAAGATAAACAGCGATAAATTTTAAATTAGTGAAACGCACAGCATTAAGATAAACAGAGATATATTTGTAATTACAGGGAAGGTGACAATGGAAAGAGAACTGTGTCCACAGGCCTTGGTCCACTGTCTTCTCTGACTTTCATTTTAATGGGTTTACAGTGATTGACTCATCACTCTTCTGTTACTATTAGGGCCTCAAGCCTATCAGCCAGCACTGAGAGAGCAGTTTTTCCACACAACATCCACAAAAGTATGGCGTTAACACAGTTAGAATACAACTAGAAATCAATCGGATAAAAAAATGAAAAATATTAATTTCTCAGTGGTATGTGTAGAGAGTGACATAAGGTTACCACTGATACATGTATATGCGTATCTTAAAGGGAGCAGAATAAAGGGATTGTGCAAAGGAGCACGTATACATCATCAAGGCCTTGCAGTACAGTTAATCAAGAGTTAAGCCTTTAATAAATTAATATGGTAGATTAGACTTACAACCCTCCCACCACCCCAACCCTCATCCATACATGTTGTAGGAAGGTTTAACAAGTACATGTCCACCCATTTATAGAAACCTGGGACCAAAATAGAGTAGAACCGACCATATGAAATAGAAGCCTGCACAAATTCACAATAGCTTCAACATCCTGCAGAAAGTCCACATGTTCCTGCTAAATGACACGACATCAAAACTTCAACCAAATGAAAAGCATGTCAACCAACCTATTGAGCTGCCAACCAACCGACTGAGCTGCCAACCAACCTACTGAGCTGCCAACCATCCTTAAGTCACAGCTAAACACAGCCCCAGTGACACATGTACAATATTTAGTTCAAACAACACAGCATGCAGTCTCAGATCAGTCCCAGTCACTGTGCCCCAATCACAGTGTAACACAGTACACAATCAGCTGACAGCAGTCCCAGTCAGTGTGCCATAATCACAATGTAACACAGTACACAATCAGCTGACAGCAGTCCCAGTGTGCCCCAATCACAGTGTAACACAGTACACAATCAGCTGACAGCAGTCGCAGTCAGTGTGCCCCAATCACAGTGTAACACAGTACACAATCAGCTGACAGCAGTCCCAGTCAGTGTGCTTCAATCAGACTATAACACAGCACGCAATCAGCTTAGATCAGTCCCAGCCAGTGTGCATCAGCCAGACTATAACACAGCATGCAATCAGCTTAGATCAGTCCCAGCCAGTGTACCTCAGACAGACTATAACACAACACACAATCAGCTGACACCAATCCCAGCCAATGGGCCTCAGTCAGACTATAACACAGCACACAATCAGCTGAGACCAGTCCCAGCCAGTGTGCATCAGTCAGGCTATAACACAGCACACAATCAGCTGAGACCAGTCCCAGCCAGTGTGCCTCAGTCACACAACAACACAAGCAACACAGCACACAATCAGCTGAGACCAGTCCCAGCCAGTGTGCCTCAGTCAGACAATAACACAGCACATAATCAACTTAGATCAGTCCCAGCCATTGTGCCTCAGTCAAAAAACAACACAGCACACAATCAGCTTAGATCAGTCCCAGCTAGTGTGCCTCAGTCACATAACAACACAGGACACAATCAGATGAGGCTGATCCCAGCCATTGTGTCCCAGTCAGAATACAACACAGCACACAATAAGCTGAGACCAGCCCCAGCCAGTGTGCCTCAGTTAGCTATAACACAGCACACAATCAGCTGAGGCCAGTACTAGCCAGTGTGCCTCAGTTAGCTATAACACAGCACACAATCAGCTGAGGCCAGTACTAGCCACTGTGCATCAGTCAGATTATAACACAGCACACAATAAGCTGAGACCAGCCCCAGCCAGTGTGCCTCAGTAAGCTATAACACAGCACACAACCAGCTGAGGCCAGTACTAGCCAGTGTGCCTCAGTTAGCTATAACACAGCACACAATCAGCTGAGGCCAGTACTAGCCAGTGTGCCTCAGTTAGCTATAACACAGCACACAATCAGCTGAGGCCAGTACTAGCCACTGTGCATCAGTCAGATTATAACACAGCACACAATAAGCTGAGACCAGCCCCAGCCAGTGTGCCTCAGTAAGCTATAACACAGCACACAATCAGCTGAGGCCAGTACTAGCCAGTGTGCCTCAGTTAGCTATAACACAGCACACAATCAGCTGAGGCCAGTACTAGCCACTGTGCATCAGTCAGATTATAACACAGCACACAATAAGCTGAGACCAGCCCCAGCCAGTGTGCCTCAGTAAGCTATAACACAGCACACAATCAGCTGAGGTCAGTACTAGCCAGTGTGCCTCAGTTAGCTATAACACAGCACACAATCAGCTGAGGCCAGTACTAGCCAGTGTGCCTCAGTTAGCTATAACACAGCACACAATTAGCTGAGGCCAGTACTAGCCAGTGTGCATCAGTCAGACCATAAAATAGCACACAATCAGCTGAGACCAGTCCCAGCCAGTGTGCCTGGGTCAGACTATAACACAGCACACAATCAGCTGAGATCAGTCCCAGCCAGTGTGCCTCAGTCAGACTACAACACAACAGACAATACCTTGACAGCAGTCCCAACCAGTGTGAATGTGTCTAAACCATACAATGATTCTCTGAGCATACAACCTGATGAAGTGAGTCCCAGTCCGCACAGCTCAGCCTAGAACACAGAGCCATGTATCACCCTGCTTTCACTCTATGTTTCAGCTCACCCAGCCTTCCTAAAAGGCCTCAGACATGTACACAAGGTTTTTCCTTAAGTCCTAAGCTCAGACAAATGTCACACGCCTCAGCAACAGAAATGGGCCAGCCTACACTGCTGACATTAACTTAGAACCCGCTCAAGCAGTTTGACATGGACATCTATAATTTACACTGGTTGTTGTAAGGCGTGACCGAAACTCAGTGAGTTAACGAGATGTTCAGGTGGTTCACACAGTGGACTAATTGAACTATGTACACCGTCAAGTTTAATGTTTCATCAGTACATAGGAACTCCCATGAAGAATGTTTCTTGGTATGGAATCACCAGGACAAGTCTACATGTACCCCCCACATACCCCAAATAAGCTCATTAAAGCCTATCATAAAACTGAATTAAAACGCTCACAGCAGTATGATGGTGATATCAATAATGCTTGCAAATTTAAGCAGTAGATTGGGTGAGATTAACTCTTCTCCTTTAACCTTTGACCCTTAATATTAATATCAATGTATGCTGTGACATAATTTCTAGAATAAATTCTGGTCTAGACAAGTTACTGCATCACTTTTATGAGGCCCACAAAAGAGACAAGACAAACAGTTTTATTTATATACCTATTGTGAAATCATCCAGTGCATACACTGTATTAATACAGCACCTGCATTTGCAATACTGCAGCAAGGTCAACCCTAGTACATGTATTTGAAGTAATGGGGAACTTATGCCAGTAACTTGAAAGGATAACTTAAATGTGTACATATGACTAGCATTATGCATATTAACCTCTAATTTAGTGATATTTGCACAAACTTTTACACAAATCTTTTTGCACAAAAAGTTACACTTGAAAATTTAGACTTGAATTTGTAACTAAACCAGTCCTTGTCTCAAGCATGATCCTTTTAAATACAAATGATGTAAAAAATATGTATCACAGTGGCATCTAAGGTAAATGTCTGTTTTATAATAACTGCAGTTAAAATTGCAACCCTTTGGCCGAATCAAATTACAACTGGCTTGTTGCAGGCCTATGTGAGTTTGAATGTAAATTAAACTTTCATCAGAACAGTTCACAAAATTCCTGTTTCCCCATAACAAAATTTGAACAACTTGTATTGTAGTTTGCAATGTCATGAAGTTTCACATAAAAAACTTGAACACAGTAGCCGAAAGTATTTCCTTTCAGAATAATTAACTAAGGGAAATAAACATGAAGTGAATCATAGAAAAACAATGACATGTACATTTACACCACATAAAGCCTGCATAGAAGACAGGCATGTACCTTGACAGAAATGATAAATCCATCCGTGCGCCAAAACTTTGGGAGTTTGGTGACAGGTATATCCTTAAAGCTATGATAGAAATCTTCTGCGCTCTCAGGATGATCAGAACTTCTTCAGAACTGTCAGCCTTCGTCACCAGAACAGGCAGAGTATGAAACTGCTGGGTGGGTGGAGGTGACACACGAGCTGAAAACCCCCCTCCTGATAATCTGCACTATCAAACCGCTCTAATTACCACATGGCCCAATAGCTCTGACAAAAACACTGCCCTGGGCGAAAACCTGACTGGCTCACTTGGCCTGTTTTTTTTTTTACCTGGGTGTCACTATGACAACAGATTTATTTATACCTTGTCTCATGTTCGCCAAGGCAGCATTTTTCAGTTCCCATCACGACACAGGAGAAAAGTGGTTTAAAATGATACTAACAAGATCACATGGCGGGTGTCTTCAAAACATGCAGACAGCTCCTCTTGTTTTTATTTTTCTTAAACTACAACCACTGGTTATACGAGTGTGGCAACCGTAAATCATCCAGGCTCAGTGTGTAATGGGCTACACATACATATCAATACAGGATCCCTCAGGGTACAATACGCTCTAATTTTCTCTGACACATACGAGTACTGTGCATCAGGCTTACACTTTCTTTTACATCAATCTTCAAAGATATGGGCTTCATTAGAGACTGAAGCTTGTTTATAACTTCAGAAACTTTCATACTTGAGGTTGATCCATGTTGGAATTTAGTCACTCTGAAGCTTTATGACTGAACCACATCATTTCCACATGCATTGTAGTGATATCACATCAGTAAACACTTACAACTTTCCAAAGAGTAAGGTGAGTTGACTTGTTTCAGTAGTAATTACACTTCATACAAATATACAAACACCACATTACATATGGTCAGGACGTTTGTCCAGTATTAACCGTCCATTACCTGTATAGTACATGTAACTGACCACTATCTGCCCATGCCGTATCTGTCTGATACTTGACCGGTACTTGACCATCACCTGTCCAGTACATGCACCTGTCCACTACCCATGCACTATCTGATCACTACCCGGCCAGTACCTGACCACCACCTGTCCACTACCTATCCAGTACATGTACCACTCCACTATCCATCCAGTATGTGTACCTGTCCACTGCACATCCAGTACTTGTCCACTACTTCTTCATTACCCATCCAGTACCTGACCAATACCAACCTAGTACTTCACAACCCATCCAGTACCTGTTCACTACCCATTCAGTAATGGTGCACTACCTTTTCAGTACCAATCCACTACCATCCAGAACCTGTCCACTACCCACCCAGTACCCACCCAGTAACTGTCCACTACCATTCAGTACTTGTCCACTACCCTTCCAGTACTTGTCCACTACCCATCCTGTACTTGTCCACTACCCATCCAGTACCTGTCCACTACTCACCCAGTACCTGTCCACTATCCTTCCAGTACCTGTTTACAAATAACTAGGTGATATGAAATCAGAATTACCTTATGATTGAAGCACCTGTTTATGCAGCTTGGACATGCAGAGGACTGCACACTCAAGAAGACTGAGTTCCAGGTTAGTGAATGGAAGAGAACAGATATATACATGTATTTCTGACAGTTACACTGTGATGAATGGAACAGATCTCAGATCCTGGGGTGAAGTGCATGGATTGTTAGCAATACTAAGTCTTTGTCCAGAATTTCTTCCACATTAGAGGTACAAAATATTTCTGCTTAAATTTAAATATTATAAAGGATCTGCATACAGGAGAGCTCGAAAAGGACTTTAATGTTACAATATGTATGTATCTAGACAAAAATAACTCCCAAATTTATACATCGAGCACTTGTACATGTGTATAATTAAGTACCTGCACATAAACTACCTAAGGCATCTACATGTATGCACATCATGAGATAAGACAGACCATTTTATAAATATACAACCACAATTTCCACACCTGGTCAAGCTGAAAGTCTGACCTACTTTGATCGATCCAGGGGTATACCTGTACCAAATTATCTGACTGACTTAATTCACTTCTCAACTTCCATCAATGTTTATACTTACCTTGCAAAAGATTCAGTCATACCAATACATTAATTGTAATCAAAATTACCTATTTGTAATTTCATCATGCTAAGGGGGTCATTTAGTATCATGAAGTTTAAGAATAGCTTTTAATTTGGGAATATCTCCATGTAATAATCGCAGGTGTCATGCTATGCTGTGCTGTGCTGGATACTCCCCATGACACATGCCGTCAGCTGTGGGTTATCTCATAGGTCATAATCAGCAAATTATTGGGATATTAAGACAACAGTGACAAAGCTGGTCAACAAGAAAGGCTTTGGACTGGCACATCATCGGTACAGACTGACAGACAGAGAAATGGGCTAAACAAAACATCATCAAGACAAAACTGAATATGGCTATAGAATTAAAGCCTTGAATAGGGTATAAGCCTTGGTATAAGCAATGTTCTAGATCAGCTTCAGAAAGAAAGACACACTTAAGATCTGGATAATAAGACATTCTAATTTTAATAAAATATATTACATGGACCCATGTCCCATATATATATATATATATATATCCCTGCTCAGATTAGTACTGGACCAAAGTCTACTGTCAGGTAACCTGTCAAACCAGTGCACACTGTAAGTCACGAAACAGGAAGATAACATGAAGAGTTTACTACAGCTCAAGGCCCCCTATGTGAGTGCCAATACTTTGTCCTTATGAACTAAATGTTCATGGTGACGTCTTACAGACCCACATGCAGTGTGTGTGCTGTTTGGTAAGAAGTGTTTGTGAGTGACAATGGGACTTCAAGGTGTCCTATCTTTATGTCTGCACACTGGATTTTCAAGGTGGATCCCCCTAAAGGCATTCCCTTCTGATTACTGTGCAGAGTTATCCCCCTGCACAGGTGGACAAAGGCTACAAGTTTGCTGGCACTCACAACATGGTTTGGCCACACACTACAGCCCTCCCTCCAGTAACAGGAGTGAGTGATAGCTTTATAACAAGCCATGTGTGTGGCACACATTTAAATATTAACGAGATCCCATACCGTGAGGTGTAATTAATTAATTGCTGTCATCATTTCTGTAATTTACACAAAGCCAAGACAAAACAGGCTATTCACAAAAGTATTATAAGTGCTGTTGGCCTTAATAACCTGAGAGAAGGCTGTATAATCAGTAAGATTAGCCACAGTCAGACACCTAGGCACCACAGTACACCCACTTGTTACAAAACACTGCTACGTTTAGTTGTACATGTATTCAATAAATTGAGACGTCAGATGATCTTTATTGTACACTGGAAAATGATGCAATGTCTTGTGTGAAATTGTGCAATTACTTTAATTTAGTTACCAGAAACTTTCCATGACCCCTCCCATGTATATTTAAATGTTAAAGAGGATATATACAGAAAATTGGGGGGGGGGGGGAATAAATCAGCACATACCTGATAGAATTTATTCATTTATTTTAGAATAACCCAAATAATTACATCCCACAGGACATCAGCCTCATATGTGCATGTATGATTGTTCAAAATCCGTAATAATACAGGTAAGAGTCTGATATTTACCAAAAGGAAATAATTAAAGCTATTCTCAACAAACACAAAATGTTGATTAGCACATATGGATCTTTCGCCAAAAATCTCTGGCTGAGCCTCTTTAACTAAATTTATGTAATTTAGTCTGAAATGGAGATGTTTGTCAGTTGTATGCCCAAGGTCAGTAGTTTATTACTGGCACCCAAGAAACTGGCCATCATCGTACAAGTGAAATGTTCCGAGTATGGCATTAAACAGTAGTTAGTTAAACGATCAATCTAAAGTAAAGCTGTCTGAATAAACACCTTGCAAACATGTGAAGAGGTCGAAGAATTACAATACCATCAAACCTCCAAGAATAAATACTTTTACATTCTCTTGGCGTTGCTAAAGTATGTGAATTATGCACCCCTCCCGGCCTCTGGCATTGGAAGGTCCAGATTTTGACATCTAAACCTATGTCAATCTTTCTGGGTCTGCCTTCTCACAAGCAAGGCAAGGTAAAGGCACCAACGTTTATGGGCAACCAAATGCTTGGGGCTGAGTTACAGTGTACAGCACTAAATATTGCTATTGTCCATTACGGAAATTAATAGGAGCCTGAGGCCTGCTGGATGATCATGGTCAATTACCCGAGCTTCAGGAATGTTAGAGTCTGCAGGATTAACACTTTAGGCTGTACTAAAGTGTACCATTAATTAAGGCTAACAACTGAAATCATCTGCTCAGTCATGTAAATAATTACTGTATCACAAACTTTATTGTTCATGTGTACTAGTAGCACCAACCTGCAGATGGTCATGGGTTTCCCCCGGGCTCTGCCTGATTTCCTCCCACCATAATGGTATAAGTGAAAGATTCTTGAGTACAACATAAAACACAAATCAATAAATAAATAAATAAGGGAACTGTCCTTGCTACTTAAAACAAAACCACTTCTTATTTCATAGTTTCACTGGAATTTTTAATCCATATATGAAATTCCTCATGAAATTCATTTATGGAGAAATATAAGGTTACATATTCATTTATTTGTTTGGTGTATTACACCATACTTAAGAATACTTCACTTACATGACGGTGGCCAGCATCATGTGGTAATGACAATTTACTAAAATTACAGATACCACCATACAAGTCAAAGTACTTCAATACATGTACAATGAATAGCTAATCTGTTGTTCCTGATATTCCTATGGAACAATTGTGATTTTGATAATGATGTGATAAATGGGAAGAAAAGAGTAAGCTGCGAATAAGTGATTAAGGTTAACTGTAATGCCTCAGAAATTTGATAATGTTCAATATGATTAACAGTTCCTTTCATCTCAAATGTCAGGACACCATTCTTGAAAAGGAAGCTCTGATTTCATTGTATTAATATATAAACTTCCACTCACAGAGTCACATAACAAACAAAGCCAGTACAAATACAAAGGGATGATTATTTATTTATTCCATTGGTGTTTTACGCCGTACTCAAGAATATTTTACTTATACATCGGCAGCCAGCATTATGGTAGGAGGAAACTGGGTAGAGCCCAGAGGAAAACCATGACCATCTGCAGGTTGCAGACTTTCCCAAGTATGGTTGGACAGAAAGCCAGCATGAGCTGGACCTTAACTCACAGTGACTACATTGGTTTCTGGGTCACTGAGCCACGCTGGTCGGATAACCCTCCACTGTAATACAGGATTATGCATCATCATCCAGTGTAATACAGGATCACCACCATTTTCTCACTATACGGTTCTTTTTTGGGAAGACGATGCACATCAAGTTAAGATAAGGCAGAAGTTTCGAAGACATGACCTTGTTTAAATGTCTGAAGGTCATTACTGAATAACATTACCATATATAACAACAGCAACAACAAGTGTAAGTGTACATGCACTTGGCAGTTTCCTCATCAAAATAAATACGCCAATATAAAGAGTTCGCCAATGTTGATAGGAGAATTTCAGGAAAATTCATCATGCTGCACGTGTATATGTAATTACAGCTAAAAGAACATGACTCAGTGATTCTAAATGCAATGTGTGATGTTTGTAAAAAAGCATCTTCTTTCTACAAAGTTATGCTATACTGTGAAATTACTGAGACTGTGTAAATATAATACATAATGAACAGAATTTTTTTTTTCATCAAACATTCATATAAGGTTTCTCAATTTACTTTCTGGCAGTGCTCCTGTGAAAGCACCATATTATCGTAAATACATTCACACAGCCGAGAGAACAAATCCCACCTCTGTCACAAACGCCACAGAATTCTCATAGAAATTCGGAAATTCAACTGAATGCTAGTTAGAGAATCACATACATATACTGACAAACCTTGAATTATCATTCAAAATGTCTTTCTGATACAACTTCCTCGTTCACATATTAGTATAAAGCCAGTGCTCTATGATCATAACCAATGGTAACCAGGAGAGGATTGACCTTAATAGTGCCCTTTATTACAAGATAGGGTGTGGGCTAAATTTTAACAGGTCAGTGTAGCAGTTTCGCCAAAAGGTGACATACTATAATCCCAAGCTGTAAATACATGTACCTGTATCAAGGTATAAATATCTTTGACAGTGTGCTGCAATTGACTGTCCACAAACAAAAAGCCTCATGTCATTTATGAGACAACTTCCTCATTTCCAGAAAAGTCCAATGAAAGTATGGTAGTGAAAAGATTGAAAAAAAAATAAAAAAAAGTACAACAAATTTATTCCACCTTTCTCTTTCTAGCCTGAACATTAACATAATCAAGTAGCAAAGTTTTGCAAGTTCTCAATAGATTACCACAGTGTATTCCAATTAAAATTACCACACATCCAGCACACAGCAATAAAGATGTGTGGCTGGTCTAGAAACATGAAATCTACAAAGTGGGATTATGATGAAACCAATAGCTTGCCTCAGTGAGCAACCATTATAGATTGCTCTCATTTCCAACAATCTGATACTGTCATTTTTACTGGTGAGGTTTACTGCTAAGGTCCAGCTTTGACTTCATTTCATGGATGTGGGTTTCCCCCAAGCTCTGCTCAGTTTCCTTCCACCATAATGCTGGCCGTCATCGCATAAGAGAAATATTCTTGAGTACGTTGTAAAACGCCAATCAAATAATTAAATAAATAAATCATATTCTTTAGTGTTAGGAATATAGGCAACTTTTGAAAAAGCAGCATAAAACAATTAAACTATGAAATAAATACTAGATCACCTACTTAATTGTAATGTATGTGTTGTTTACCTCAGTTTACTTGGTACATATTCTTGTAGGTTTAATAGATATTTGCTGATTAATGACATGCATGTATCAATTATTCCAAAAACCAACACTATCATAGCCACTTACGTCACAAGCTATCAATGTCTTATCAATTTCTTTCACATGTGATTAATAGTACATCGAATTAATGTTACAAGTAATAAACAATATATTGATGCATGTGGGTTACATGATGTACGCTCACAAACAACAAGTGCTCTAAATGATCCAAAATTTCCCCTACAAAAGTATATTTTTAGAGGCAAATAAATGTGACAAAAAATTATTTTTGATGCTGAAACTCACAATAGACTCACAAGTAGAATATCATCCCACAAGCAAACCTCAAAAAGCCCTTCTAAAACCAATAGAACTCTCAGAATCAGGACAATTAGGCAGGTTAGAATATCATCCCACAAGCAAACCTCAAAACACCCTTCTAAAACCAATAGAACCCTCAGAATCAGGAAAATTAGGCAGGTTAGAATATCATCCCACAAGCAAACCTCAAAACGCCCTTCTAAAACCAATAGAACTCTCAGAATCAGGACAATTAGGCAGGTTAGAATATCATCCCACAACCAAACCTCAAAACGACCTTCTAAAACCAATAGAACCCTCAGAATCAGGAAAATTAGGCAGGTTAGAATATCATCCCACAAGCAAACCTCAAAGCGCCCTTCTAAAACCAATAGAACCCTCAGAATCAGGAAAATTAGGCAGGTTAGAATATCATCCCACAAGCAAACCTCAAAGCGCCCTTCTAAAACCAATAGAACTCTCAGAATCAGGAAAATTAGGCAGGTTAGAATATCATCCCACAAGCAAACCTCAAAACGTCCTTCTAAAACCAATAGAACCCTCAGAATCAGGAAAATTAGGCAGGTTAGAATATCATCCCACAAGCAAACCTCAAAGCGCCCTTCTAAAACCAATAGAACTCTCAGAATCAGGAAAATTAGGCAGGTTAGAATATCATCCCACAAGCAAACCTCAAAACGTCCTTCTAAAACCAATAGAACTCTCAGAATCAGGAAAATTAGGCAGGTTAGAATATCATCCCACAAGCAAGCCTCAAAACGCCCTTCTAAAACCAATAGAACTCTCAGAATCAGGAAAATTAGGCAGGTTAGAATATCATCTCACAAGCAAACCTCAAAGCGCCCTTCTAAAACCAATAGAACCCTCAGAATCAGGAAAATTAGGCAGGTTAGAATATCATCCCACAAGCAAACCTCAAAGCGCCCTTCTAAAACCAATAGAACCCTCAGAATCAGGAAAATTAGGCAGGTTAGAATATCATCCCACAAGCAAACCTCAAAGCGCCCTTCTAAAACCAATAGAACTCTCAGAATCAGGACAATTGGGCAGGTTAGAATATCATCCCACAAGCAAACCTCAAAGCGTCCTTCTAAAACCAATAGAACTCTCAGAATCAGGACAATTGGGCAGGTTAGTCATGCACAAAATTTATGGTCATTTACGGTACTTCAGGTGGCGGGAATGTAATCAACATCGGTAAACAATTAAGAGATATATGTAGATTGGTTTTGAAATGAGTGAACCAAGAAACAGTTGTTCGGAAGGACTTTTAAATGTTTCTGAGTTAATATGGTTTAGGGTTATACACTATCCCTAAAGGGCATACAGATTACCATCTGTTAATAGAAAATATATTGACTGAATTATGGGACTTAATTATTCCTCAGTCTATGTCATGAGGAAAAGGGCAAAAAGGGAATGCGTCTGTGTGTACAAGGAAATTCCCTTATTTACTGATAACCATCATTCTGTACACCTACACAAGCAAATACATACATCTGTACTATATATAGTCTAAAAATGAAAACATTTTCCATTAATTTAGACTTCAAATTCTAACTTAAAAGCCCAACATAAATGACACTAATAGCTATGATAGCATAGTACGAAAGATGAGAGAAGGTGTGAATGCTTAAGTTCTCACGAATACTGTATACAAAAGAGATTCATTCGACAAATGAGATGGCTTTTGCTGTACATATCCCACTGTGTTATCCAATCAAACACTGTACATATATGCCTTTCACTCATTATTTGATTTCTTTATTTAATTATTTGAATGGTGTTTTATGCCGTACTCAAGAATATTTCAGCTTACGATGACGGCCAGCTTTATGGTGGGAGGAAAGCAGACATATCCAGGGGGAAATCCACCACCATCTGCAGGTTGCTGGAAAACCTTCCCATGCACGTGTAGGTAGCAATCATAAGCTGAACTCACAGCACCCACAATGGAGAGGCTCCACAAGGATCACTGTGCCGCTAACCACTCTCCTTCAAGATAACATGCTTCACTGCAACATGCGCTTCAATATAACATGGTCACAAATGTACATACAAAATCACCAACACACAGAGTCAGCTTCCTGGTACATATACGTATGTATATAGAGGTGACCCTGATAGTATATTACCTATAATTCCGATAGTATATAGAATTACATATAGGCCCATCAATAGTGTTAGACAGTCCCTTTTTACATGTACATGTACTTCCAAGCTATAACACACACATACAAGCTACACTGATGTATAAACCATATTACAATGTATTTAAACTGTCATACAACCTTAATTAATAACACTAAGTCAAGGTCTATATTCCTACTTTTTAAGTAAATCTAAAACTCAGGTATCTTACTAAAGAACAAAATACAATGATCAAACTGAGTGACATGAATAAATACCATTTTAAGACATGGTGAAGATAGACAAGTTTTTGAACACTGACCAATAAACATACAGCATAACTGACCATAAATGAAAGTAATTATACTTACTTTGAATAACCTGAGGAATTTCTAGAACATTTCTCTTAGAGCAACCACATATACATGTATGTATACCAGTATATCCTTTTCTTCTAAATGACAGAGTCTCAGTTTCAGGAATAAAATCTGAGTACTCTGGGCAGGAAATTGAAGTGACGTGGTATCGCCCAATTAAAACCACATATGAAAACAAGTCTTAACCCAGCTAGCTTAATGATTCACTGACAGGTGGCTGTAAAAAACAAAGGTCTAATTATGGAATGAGAAAAAACTGAGATCATTTACACATCCAAAAATAAAGGCAAAACAGTGTTTAATGATTCTATAATTACATTTGTGACAACTGGAGTTCAACAACATTTCATTAAAAAAATAATAAATCTTTGTGACACGTCCTGAAAGATGTTACCAAAACACATAATTAGCCACCATTCTAATATAATGTACATGAACGTTAAATGATTTTAAGCCATGTACTGGTAAGTGAAAAATTCGATTGAGTAGATTAAATATGTGAACGTAAGGAGCAACTGTCAGCCTATTAAAAAAACAAATAGATTATCATTATATGTTTACATGCATGCATCCATTTAATACACTGTAGTTATTACTGGCAAAAAGTCTTCCGATATATGCAAGAGTATTTCAAAGGAATATCGAAAAAGTTACAATGCTTTTTCAGGACAAAATGAAAAGATTGAAACTGTTGTTTCAAAAATCACAAGCAAAATTTGTATCACCAGACTTAACACAACTGCAGCAGTTTTGACAATTCTTCAGTGCATATTTGATGTCACAATTTGATAATGCAAGGTTCTTTACTACAGGGTGTTGTTCATTGGGGAACTCTTCAGCTATGAACTAATTGTTCTTTTTTTTTTGCATCACAATTATCGGGCTCATAAAACCTATATGGAGTACACAAGAATTGCAATGTCCTAGATTTCACAATACTCAACTACATTTTCAGAGGTTACTTCATCAGTTGTTGACTTGCTAAAGAAGGATTACACATGCCTGATTTTACATATACACTATCTTATAAACAGAAGGATGTCAGGTTTCAGTATTATACCGATGCCCTATATGGAACTTCATAGGTGAAATTCAACCTGTTCCACTTCAGTGAATAAGACAAATAAGTCTTCACCAAAACTACATCCTTGGCTATAAAGTACTCATGATGAGCACACTGTCATACCTAGAATACTTGGTCAGGCCTTTCACTGCTTATTTAGTGTAAACTACATTCACGTATATACACTGATTTATTTGTTTAATGAGTGATTCAAGAACATTTCTCGTCTACAACACTGGCCAGCATTATGGTGGGAGGAAACCAAGCAGAGCCCAGATGAAACCCACAATCATAAGCAGGTTGTTGACAGACCTTCTCACATACGGCCAGAGAAGAGGCCAGCATGAGAGCTGGACTTGAACTCACAGTGATGGCATTGGTCGGAGGCTCCTGGGTCATTGCACCCTGCTGGTGTGCTTACTCACTCCCCCCACCCCCACCCCACCCCACGGCTATGGAGGCCCGCATATACAGTGATTATGTTACCCTACATGTATGTGCTTTTAACTGTGAAATGACAACATTAAACACAGCTTAATGTTAATTCAAGTGCTGATAGGAATCTGACTTGGAATTAGACGTTCACCTGCCTATACACACGTGTAGAGGCTACATGACTCTCATAACAGTGGCTAGGACAATTAGGTACATGTACATGTACAATCTCTTCTAAGGAGCTTAGTTGTAAAGCCTGGTTATTCTGATTGGCAGAATGGCCATTATTTGAATTATCATACGTCCTAACTGTAGAATCTAATGGTTATGTACTCATAAAACACGATAACACATTTCAATAACATTTGCTATCAAATGCATATATATCATATAAATGCGGAAGAATCTGGTCTGAACTCACAGGTACCGTCACACCTGACCAGGTATCTGTCAACCCTCGAACCTGATGCATGTACATGAACTTCACAGCAGACCTGATTAAAACACATGCATTTTATATACTGATAAAGACAAGGCTAACCCTTTGGTCAGGTTTCAGATTTTTCTACAAAGTACTGAAGATGAGCAGCCCACAAAAATTCACTTCACTATGCAAAAATACATGTACATGTACTTCATAGCACAGACCTGATTAAAACTCGCCTTTTCATGTACTAGCTGGTCTGGAAAAGAAGAGAGTACTGAATAAGATTCACAGAATATGTGGCGACCCAGAGAAAACATTTTGTTGTACATGTATGTATCTTACACTTCACAGAGCTAATCTGATACAGATTTGCCTTCTTGTACACATGGGAACACGATGAAGAAACAGGACTTTGACTACATAATACATGACAGACATTGATAAATAATATTAAATCACATATAAAGTTGTGTTTCCATGGACATGCAATTGTGATTGCGATTACTCATCCGTTACTTTTTCCAAGAATGGGACGTACACAAATATGCTGGAGTGTTTCCACAGATTTCATGCAAACCTTAATGTCGAGTGAATGGAACAACTGTGCCATTTTTAACGAATCGGACAAGGACTTATTGCTGGGTGGATAAGCAGAGCAGTAGATCATGCAGGTAAACACAGGGGCCGTGGAAACACTCTGATTGCTGCATCAAGCCATCGCATGAACTAACACAGACACAATCACGTCACTGGAAACACACCATTAGTCTTTCTTAATATTTTGGGCTTAGGTGGTTGAATTTATGGAAACCATAATGAATATAAAATCATGTCCCAATTTTAATTATAAAGTTAAAAATTTAAATTTAATATTCTGGTTAAAAGTGTGCGCCAGGCCTGTTGAAATGCTGGCATGACCTAGCATAAATACCTGCTGCTGACACGTGCAAACGTCTCATCATGACAATTACATATGTTAAACGCTTGCGTTTGGCTTAACTATTTTAATTCCTCTGACAATTTTTAGGTGTGAAAGTCTTTAGTCTTTCACAGAGCAGAAATACATATAGATGTAACTTGCAGAAAAGTTTAAGGTGATTGATGTGCACAACGTCTTACATGTCAGCACGAGTGAGTAAATGTTGTGTCAGGGTATCCGGAAAAAAGGCAAAGACCACAGCTAGACAAAGATATTTTAAGCTCAGGAATGATGTGCCTCAGGACATGTATTCAATTTAAATAATGACTTTTTTTATCACAAAGAAAACATCTTCTTAAGGTGAACTAACATGAACAAGCATAAAGCTGGTTGTGTGCTAAACAGGAGTAATTCCAGTAGAGTAAGATCGTTATTTAAGTGATAATTCAATGTATGAACCTCTTGGAAAAGTCAGGAGCATAATTACTTACAAACAGCACAGTCATCCATTTTCAGCCTACACCAAAATACCATATCCAAATGATGTGGATGTAAGTTTAATATTATTCCTTCATTTGTGTATTTGTTTGGTGTTTTACAACATACTCAAAAATATTTCACTTAAAAGTATGACGGCGACCCGCATTATGGTGAAAGAAAAACAGGCAGAGACCCGGGCCCAGTTTCACAAAGCAGCATGAAACATTTTTTTAACGTACATTTGTTATACGATATTTTGTATGTCAATATTACTACACAACTGTCCTATATGTGCGATTATCGTATATGTACGACATCTTTGTGAAACTGGGTCCAAGGGAAATAAATGATCATCCGCAGACTGCTGGCATACCTTCCCACTTACAGCTGCAGGGGAAGCCAGCCAGATCGAGCCGGGTTTGAACTAATACCCTTTAAGTTTGTAGCTGAAAGAGATGTCTTCAACAGGAATATGTTAATACATAGACTTAAAATTGTGCAACTGTTAAAAAGGTGTTCATATTTCAGTCATCTGTTCATCATAATGATCGATCGCCACGATATGCCTGAAATATAGCCGATGTGGCGTTAAGCCATAATCATTCATTCATAATGATCGAAAAGGGGTGCTCTACACGCATGTTTGATCAGTAAAGCTTTCCCATGTATGTATGTATGTATGTTGTATACATGGACATGTGTACAAATGCTGCTCCAGTTGGCTTCAGCAAAACTGCACAGTAAATTTAAAGCTACTTATTAACTGTTGTCAAGAATTTTGACTTAATAAAGTTATATCTACATGTAATTGCTTTCAACTACAAGATTAATGTCATCAAAAATGTGAACATTTTGTAGAACTGAATGAAAGAAAACCTACTTTTTCAAGTTAATATTTTTGCTCAAAATATCTGTATGTCCTTTAAAGCCACTATAAAGAAAGTTTCAATAAAAAAACGCATGACTCAAATTTTTTGGATAATGTGAGTCTAAAACTGTCTCCATTAACAAGACAACTAAATGTATATGTAGGATTGTTCTAACTGTACATGTTCATGTAATCACAGAATAGACAACTTCACTGAAAATACTTCACAAGATATTAACAATGTGTCTCTTTACATGAATACAGTTTCTCGTTTTCTACCATGCCCTCTGTTACACGGTCTTCTCTCAGTATGCCAAACTGTGCATTATCTCTTCAGGTGATAACAAGGACAAGCCAATAGAAAAAATCCAACAATCAGTTACCATGTCGATTTTCTCATTTTCACAAGATTAGATCTTGCCAAGACTGCACTTCAACGATGTTGTTCATATCATAACCATGTCAATCATCATTTTGAGCAAAGAAGAAGTATTTTCTGATCATGACAAATTGGGAATTGTCAATTTTCCACATTATTCAACATAATACAATGTGATCAAAGAACATTCCTACAATATGCCATAGTAAGCAAACTACACAACCGTTTCAAAGGGATTTTATGTTCATGTACCCTTATAAAGGGCCTTTATAGAATGGACTTTCCTCTCGACAAGGTAAAACTACATGTGTGTTTAATTACTATAATGCAACATTTTCATAAGTATCAACTTTGTAAAGGTCAGTTATATGCATTAAAAAGGAAAAAGCAAATTTGCAGTCAGTAGTGACATCAAACATGACTAATGAAAATTATGGTAAATGGCCTAAAATTCTGTCCATGACTACAAAGCTGGACTACAATTCTGCCTTATTAGAAGAGTTCTGTTGATCTTAAGAAGGTGTTTTCAGGTTTGCTTGGTAGGTTTATGTTGGTTGATATCTGACTGGAAAAATTACTGGTTGATATCTTACTGCAAAATGTAAGTTTCAGCACCAAATGTAATACTTTACGACATTTCTTTGCCTCTTAAAATTTATTTGCCTCTTAAACTTTTTTTAGAAAATTTTAGGCCATTTGTCAATTATTCACACTAAAACAATGTATACATGTATGTTGGCAAAAAGTGGTGATAGTGTCAATGAACATGGGCTTAAATACGTTTTCGCTGGTACACATAAGACTTGTCAACAACATATTTTTACACAGTGTACATATAATATGGCACTTAACCAGACCGTCATCATGTTCTAGTGTATTCAGCCTGAGAGCATTTGGCTCAGATGGTCTAGCAGCATGACGTGGAGTAATTGTCAGTTTAGCTAATAATAACACAGCATAATTCTTATATGTCTTTATGGTGTAATACAAATTAATTTGTGTGACCAAAATCCAAACCCTGGACACACTAGATGACACATTAACAAATATGACAAAATAAGATTACAACTACACTGTGTTTTACAATTAACTGGAATGAATGACTGAAATGAAATATGTATCTACGTGTATGTGCATACAACAGTTATGAAGGTCATGTGAACAACCACTGCCACATCACAACATGACATACCACTAGTACAAACTTCACTGATACACAACTTTCACATACATACATGATGGATCAATGTTATCTAATCATTTGACAAAGGATAAAGCATAACACGAACAGAACTTCGACATCATGAAAATCAATATTTGTCAGACATGTATGTTCCCTGAACATTAAGGCAGCGATCATTGTAGATGTTCCTATATGGTTCATATTGGGTCATTCATGCAGACATCTAGGAACATATGTTTTTATTTCTTCCACACTGAATTTAATAAAGATTGTGATATCTCCATATTGTAAATATCAAATGTAATTAATGAACCAATTAAAAGAGATTTCATAATAAACATGCTTTACATAATGATGTATCCACTTCTCTAACAAAAATATCAAATCATATGTTATGCCAACATCACAAGAGCACAGGTAGAAAGATTTATCAAATAAAATTTTCACAAAACACCAGCTGATTTTAAGCTGTGACCCTGTCAGCAGGAGCTGGATTTAAAATGCAGTTTCACAGATTAAGGATGAGCTAGTGATGTTACATCCGCCAGGAGCCATTATTCTGCTCAGTCAGCTTAAGGCCCAACATTCACAAATACATGTAAAGATACCATGCAAAGATGCTTGACATTAACATGCCTTTGATGGAGGATTAGCCTACCCTATTTCTTCTTAAATTGTGGGACACCTGGTCTGCTCATTTTACCCAATATATATGTAATTCTAGCTGGAATACTGAATTTCTTTTTTCTAACATGGTTAGCCCATCTAATGAATATCATACTCATATCTTTACTTTTCCAAAAGGCTGGTAAAGAAATGTAATATTCTACTGTTAACACTACTAATATCTGTCCCAAATTTTAGAAGAATTATGGAATGTGTGTGTTTTAAAATTATTTTGTGTTTACTGATGTTTCACACATAAGAACTATCAGAATATTTATATGGTTAGATGAGTGAGGTTTACAGATCAACCTGGCATTTAACAGTCATTGACCTATAAAATGTAGCTGAGCCAGCATAGCCTCTGTTCAGTGTGTCCAAACGTGTGGCCTCTTTGTAGATCTACATAGTTTAAACACAACAGTCTGGCAAATACATAATAAACACATTATTAGTTAATCACAAATAAACTATACTGTCCATTCAAAACATGTTATGGATACAGTCAGCTTACCTTCGAAGGTGTGCCATCGAAATAACGCAAAGCATCCGGGTACAGTCCAAACCATCTGTATTTTAAGTTCTGAGCAGTTATTGTTCGTTTGTTTTGGGACTTTTTCTGCATAAATGTCAGTTTGATACAATTTTCACCACCAGCTGCCATGACGAAAGAGTAATCCTCATCCAAATCATGACAATGGCCGATTATTTAAATTCCAGGACTGGACAATTTAAATACATGTACAGTATGCCTATACATCCTAGGAAACAGACCTGTATCCATTCAACATATTGCTTCCCACGGTTAACACCCTACCGCAGCCATGGGCTAAGTTATCTGTTTCAGCAACAAAATCTTGCTTTTCAACATTATTACTGTATTTCCAAACTCTCAAAGGCCGATCTGAAAAAAGAGGAGGAAAATGTAACACCAGCATTACATAAAGAAAAACCAAGACATATCAAGTATTCAGATGTGTATAGCTGAATCTGGACTTTCATGACCATTTCTAATTTAATCATTCAGTTCTTTCATTAGGGTTCAATTCTTATCGTATTTAAATTTAATTTAATCTATTAAACAATGTATCATTTCTGATAACAGACAAAATGCCAACAATTCTAAAAATTATATACTACAATTATATATATTTTTTACTTTCATAGTGCAAATTTATTTTCCCACTAAAAAAAAGTTTTTCTCACCATTCCACTGTGCAATTTTATTTCTAAATCTTTCACTACTTTTACAATCGCATTTGTCATAGGACAATTCTCTTTAAAATTAACATATTGAATATATAAATTGAGGGTTATTTTTTCTTCTTTTAACTTATCATTTCATCACATGCCACAATAACTTAAATATAAGTTATATATACAGTGACATACATGAACAACGGTTGATTTACTTGGATAAAACTAAATCCACCACACAGACAAATCTTCCAAATTAATTTATTTATTTATTTGATTGATGTTTTATGCTGTACTCAAGAATATTTCACTTATACAACAGCGGCCAGCATTATGGTGGAAGGAAACCGGGCTGCCCGAGGGAAACCCACGACCATTCGCAGGTTGCTGACGGACCTTCCCACTTATCCTCCAAATTACCATTTATTCAAAAATTATCACCAGGCTTATTTTACATTCGTCAATAGCTAATTCATTCTCAACATACATAGCAAACAATACGTAAAAATTACTTTCTAACACATAGGTAATTGTAACCGTAACGTATACAATAACTATAAGCCGGTCGAAAACCATGTACGTTGTTGTTGTATCAAACCTAATAACAGTCCCCCAAAAAGTTTTAAAAGTTTATGAAATGATATAAATTTGTCTTAAACTGACACTAGAACTCTTCATTAGCACGTATTAGGTCTTAACACTTGTTACTTTCTCTTTTAACCAAAAAGATCCTCACCAAAGCTTCGTAAACTCTCGTCTGTCCTCCCCTTGGTAACACCAGGAAGCGCCGCGGCCCATCCTTCTGTCAGCAGAGCTCTTCTATTATTAGAGCTCTCCTGTCGTGGAGTCCCGTTCGTATCCAGCAGTGCTTGTGGACGAGTCTTTGCTTCAGTCTCTTCATCAGTGGTAAGCACAAAGATGCACTACGTAATCAGACGACATTGATATGCTATATGTATTCCACAGTTCATCGTCTAACTAGCCGCCGATAATAAGGCAAGCCAATTTGCATTATATCTGATTCTGTCTCTTCTCATCTTAAGGTCCTGGAAGGATTATTCAGTGCTCAATTAATCGTCATATTTTACATCAATCTCACGTACAGTCTTGTATAAGCCAGTTCCGCGTTAATCCCATTCCAGGTAACTTCACATTCGTCCCTTAATTTCAGCTTAGTTTTGCTAAATAGACCTTACAACTAGACCTTACTGGTCGCTAGCGAGGTGGTAAAATGTGACCTTTTCCTCAATGCTTTAATATTGAGCGGCCATTTTGTTTTCGACACGAAAGGCCTCAAACTTCAGATTTCGAATTCAACGAAGGCCCAAGCTGATTCGCACATCATCCATGTTCTGCTTCATTGTGGTATGATGCACATTTCTGACAAAAACCTCGTCAAAATTGAAAACAAATATTCTGCATATGTAGAATAGTGCACTTACCACGTAACTAACAGTTCATTTCACATTAAATTCGCATTCTGTATCCATAAATTTGGGTTAAACTTTGTCAAATCTACTCTTTTTCGGTGCACTGGCCTCCTGTCATAGTTAGGAAGTTGAGGATGCAAAATTGAGGCTCTCGTATCTAGCTTCATGGAAACGTGCCGCCAGATTGGCTGCATTGAAGAAAGAAAAGTTTTGCATGTAACAACACACCAGTACCTCTATTTTGGATCTAATGACACAAATGCAGCCTTTGTTGAAGTAAGTAACTTCCTGAGAAAGTGGCTAAGGGCCAGGGATTCATACACATCGATTTTAGACGTGTTCTGTGGTAAAATTCAGTTAAAAACTGATTCCTGGAGTAAAAAAAAAAATCAATTCTGTGTTTTTCTGGTATAAATACTTAAATTTTTGGATAAAGACTGAATTGTTTTCGAATCATATTCGCGTAGCGTTGGAATTCAGTCGTCAGTGGATGGACCTGTGACAAGCCAAGCAGTCAGCCCTGATTTTCACGACCAAGATGGTCTAGCTAGCCTATTTATGCCAACACGGCTAGAGTAAATGGACTCGAGCTGTGTTGCTTTCCCCACAATGTTCAAAGACAGATCACCAACACAGAAGATTTGAGATCAAGCATCCTATTAACACATAATGTTAATCACATAACCATCTGTCTTCAGCAACTTTATGGCAGAATCAGGTCAATCTGGGTGCCCCATTAAATCTGTATATTGACCTGTGTAACTCAGTAGAAGCACAGAGCGGTGTCCCCTGAGCATATGCTATGTGATGTTGTCACATATTTATGATTTACGGATTCTTTGTATCAAAAAAAAAAAAAAAAACACAGCGCACAGTGCTTAATACTGTGTGTAACAGTAAAAAGCTTGCACTTGTATTGGTTTTAGATAGGGAGCAGGCAGCTGTTTGAATCAATTACTGAATCTATGCTGTTGATATACTCACTGCGATTTAAATTAGTTTAGTGATGGACGGGTGTATATCTCTGTGGGCCAAATAGTCATGGTGATAAATTGAAACTGATTCATGTAGATCCTAAATTTTGTAGTAACCGGGTCAATAGGTTTTGCTTCACACCTACATCATCAAAAAATCCCCAGGAGTGCCCCCTTTTCATGTTGGCATCAAACAGTATGCTCTTCTGAGCTTGAGGCCCCCTTTTGAGCCACTTGAAATGTACTGTTTGGGACATCCCATATTAACCAAAAAGAATGGTGAGGTGTATGGATAATTGTTCTCCGGTCAAAGGTCTGTTGGGGATCATATAATTAACATGATTTTCCAGCTGTCAGTGACAAGTCACCAGCCCTCTGATACCGAAGAAACTTTGGTGGATAGGAACTATATCCTTGTACTGATACCTTGTTGAGATGTGAAAACAATAGTAGAGGCACTTGAAAGGGCAGACCTGTGCATTTTTCCAATCCATACAGGGAAGTTCATATACAAGGACAAGACTTGTATTTCAATCTAAAACTTAATGCAACACAACATGATTTTGGCTGACCTCTCCCTGAAGCATAAGTGTTTACAGGCAATGGAAATTAGGTCAAAGCTAGTCAGTGATCTGAGGAAAGGCTCCCTTGGGTGGTTACAACATAGCCAAGGATAGTGTACTTGTAAAGAGGCTTTTCTAGTAGTTATTTGTTTGTTGGATAACAACCAACCAACTGAACATGGATGGTTTATATCTATTTTATTGCAATGATACATGTCTGATCAGGATAAGCCCAGTCTTTGTTACATACACTGCTCCCTCGAACTTATGCGGATTGATTTACCGCAAAAGCAGAATTAACGCAATCCCCTTTTTTTTTTTTTTACCAGTGTCAAAATATTCACAGGAAAAAGGGCCAAATTTTTGTCATAAGTATGTCTTGAGGCATCACTTTGGCCAGATTTGAGTGATATCAAGTTTTTATTGATGTAAAATGAAGTAAATAAATGGTAAATAAAAACTGTGCTGACAATCGTAATCCTATTGTCTCGGGGTAAACAAAGACACATGCTGAAGTGGGAGTCACAGAACAAACATGATTTCAGCTGAATTACTTCCCTTCACCCTTTATGAAGCTATTAAAGCCCTCCACACATGATGCTGCCATTGCCTCCAAAGTTCGATTGATGAAATTTAACAGTTTAGGTAATTTGGTGGCACGACATTCTGGGCATAATTATGAATTCTTCTGGTATGTGGCACTTTTCGTTTGGTTCATTTAGTTTACAGTACGTTTACTAACACCAAATGGTAAAGAGTTTGTCAGCGTAGAAAAAAAAATGCAAATCTCCTCACAGGTTATATTTCTTTCAAATCGCGATGAGGCTTGCCTGTCTGAGTGGTGGTTGAAAGACATTATCAGTCTGTTCATCAGTTATGTATATAAAAAAGGGAAATATATGTATTTTTGAGTAATCTTTGCTCAGTCTATGATGACTTGGCAAGAATCCTCCCTTGTGTGTATTTTGAGCAACAGATTTGTTGTCACCAGTCCAGCCATGTAACAGTGTATTGTCTAGATCTTTGTTTTATTACACATTGTTAAGACGAACTAAGGCTTGTTTTCTTAAAAATACATTATTCCAGAAAAAAATAAAGAATTTTTGATATACTTTTGTCATGCAGGCCTAAATTTTGCCTTTCTTGAAGATTGCAGACTCTCGATTTGCAGATAAAGCAATCCATTCAGTAATGCTTGGCATGGTATATTACTTTGCCCGTGATAATGTTCCATTACTTCAAGACCTTATTATGAGACATGCCAGAATTGTTATAATTTGTTGTTTTATTAAATCGGGTAACTCAGTCAACACAAAAGACCTGAAATTCTTGTGTACAAATGAAATTAAACTTCCTCTTTCTATATATATTTCATATATACCTTCACGTTTGCCAAATTACCGGTCGCTAAAGTGGAATTAAACTCTGTACCAGGTTAAAGTGGGCATTTAAAATACAAGTAAACTCAGTCTGACAAGAAAAAAAAAGTCAATTCAATTTTGAATTTCCAGTTGTAAGTCTTGGATTTCTATGAATGCCTGAGGGTGTAGAAAATTATTTTTCCTGACAATAGGAAATAGGACGTGAGCTAACAATAACTGACAAAACAGGCGACAATTGTTGCATGACGATAGTAGAAGATGAGGCAGCTTAGAACATTTACTACGTAATGCTGACATGCCCAGTTCGCACTGTTCAACAAAATTCCTCTTACATGTTGACAATACATGACTGATTTATGTCTTCTGTTTAGAGTTAAGGAAAAAAGATGGGTGAGAATCAAGGGGTGAGTGCATACCCCCTTCCACCAATGCAGTATGTGAATATGTATTCAGATGACAACATCAAGAAAGGCAAAGCTCCTCCTCCACCACCTCCAATACAGGTAAGTCTTCTGCACTTTGCTTTCGTGATATGACAACAATCCTCCGCCACCTCCAATACAGGTAAGTCTTCTGCACTTGACATTCGTGATATAACAGCAATCCTCCATCACTTCAAATACAGGTAAGGCTTCTGCACCTCACATTCATGATATAACAGCAATCCTCCATCACCACCAATACAGGTAAGTCTTCTGCACCTTGCTTTCGTGATATGACAACAATCCTCCATCACGTCCAATACAGGTAAGTCTTCTGCAGCAATATAACAGCAATCCTCCATCACCACCAATACAGGTAAGGCTTCTGCACCTCACATTCATGATATAACAGCAATCCTTCATCGCCACCAATACAGGTAAGGCTTCTGCACCTCACATTCATGATATAACAGCAATCCTCCATCACCACCAATACAGGTAAGTCTTCTAGGGTTCATATTTTTGACGTAACAACAATCCTTCATCACCAGCAATACAGATTAGTCTTCTGTCTCTCACATTCGTGATATATAAACAAACCTCCATCACCACCAATACCAGTAAGTCTTCTTCACCTCACATTCATGATATAACAGCAATCCTTCATCACCTCCAATACAGGTAAGTCTTCTTCACCTCACATTCATGATATAACAGCAATCCTTCATCACCTCCAATACAGGTAAGTCTTCTTCACCTCACATTCATGATATAACAGCAATCCTCCATCACCACCAATACAGGTAAGTCTTCTTCACCTCACATTCATGATATAACAGCAATCCTTCATCACCTCCAATACAGGTAAGTCTTCTGCACCTCACATTCATGATATAACAGCAATTTTCCTTCACCTCTAATACAGGTAAGTCTTCTGCACTTCACATTCGTGATATAACAGCAATCCTCCATCACCTTCAGTAGAGGTAAGTCTTCTGCACTTCACATTCGTTATATAGCAGTAATCCTTCATCAGCTCATATACTGGTAAGTCTGCTGTGTCTCATATTTTGTGATATATTAACAATCCTCCTTCACCTCTAATACAGGTAAGTCTTCTGCACTTCACATTCGTTATATAGCATTAATCCTCCATCATCTCCCATACTGGTAGGTCTGCTGTGTCTCATATTTTGTGATATATTAACAATCCTCCTTCACCTCTAATACAGGTAAGTCTTCTGCACCTCACGTTCATGATATGACAGCAATCCTCCATCACCACCAATACAGGTAAGTCTTCTGCACCTCACATTCATGATATAACAGCAATTTTCCTTCACCTCTAATACAGGTAGGTCTTCTGCACTTCACATTCGTTATATAGCATTAATCCTCCATCATCTCCCATACTGGTAGGTCTGCTGTGTCTCATACTTTGTGATATATTAACAATCCTCCTTCACCTCTAATACAGGTAAGTCTTCTGCACCTCACGTTCATGATATAACAGCAATCCTCCATCACCACCAATACAGGTAAGTCTTCTGCACCTCACATTCATGATATAACAGCAATTTTCCTTCACCTCTAATACAGGTAGGTCTTCTGCACTTCACATTCGTTATATAGCATTAATCCTCCATCATCTCCCATACTGGTAGGTCTGCTGTGTCTCATACTTTGTGATATATTAACAATCCTCCATCACTTCTAATACAGGTAACTCTTCTGCACCTCACATTCATGATATAACAGCAATCCTCCATCACCTCCAATACAGGTAAGTCTTCTGCACCTCACATTCGCGATATAGCAATAATCCTCCATCATCTCCCATACAGGTAAGACTTCTTTGTCTCATATTTTGTGATATATTAGCAATCCTCGATCACCTTCAATACAGGTAAGTCATCTGCACTTGACTTTCATGATATAACAGGAGTCCTCTATCACCTCCAATATACGTAAGTCATCTGCACCTCACATTCATGATGTAGCAATATTCCTTCATTACCTCCAATACAGGTAAGTCTTCTGCACTACATATTCGTGATATAACAGCAGTCCTGCATCACCTCCAATACAGGCAAATCTTCTGCACGTCACATTCATAATATAACAACTATCCTCCATCACCTCCAGTACAGGAAAGTACAGCTAACAACTGGTAAGAAAAGCTTCCTCTTTGTCCCATAGCCATAGTGGTGAGAAAACAGTATTACAGTTGGCATTGATCAAGTCCTTGTTCAGCTCAGGAATACTTATGAAATACATGTACATGTGGTTTTTATCTTTGCGTGATGACATTTTCTACTTCCATTTCAATTCAGGACACTTACATGATATTTGGACAGACTTTCAATGCAGAAGATCATATTATTCGGCCGTTGGAGATGCAAGGACTAAGGCGCCTCTATCCACAGAACTATGACCCAAAACGAGAACTCAAAAAAATGAACCATTCACTGTTGGTGAATTTCCTGGACTTGCTGGACATTCTGATTAAATGTCCTGATTCGCCAAAAAGAGCAGAGAAAATTGACGATCTAAATTTACTGTTCATCCACATGCATCATCTCATAAATGAATTTCGACCACATCAGGCACGAGAAAACACTTCGAGTGATGATGGAACTGCAGAAACGACAGCGTCTTGAGACGGCAGACCGGTTTCAGAAACATCTGGACAAGGTGAAAGAGCTTCTACAGGGAGCCATTACAGGTCTACCAGATGATGGAGGGATGAACTCTAAAGTGCTTGTGAAGTCTGAGATACTGCAGGCCACTGAACAGACCCATCATGAGACCCCGCCCCAAGAACCATGTGACGGATTAGACAGAATGATGTGTGACATCATCGACACCATGAACTGCTAGCATCTCTCATAACATTGTCATCATCATATTCTCATTTGTACCATAAAATCTTGTGATATTTATCAGTCAGACATATCTCTCCATGAACAGGATTCATGTAAATATAAATTCTACATTTAAGTGGTATGTACGTATGGGCCAAGGTGAAACCTGTGCCATTCTTCATAGACTAATGTTATGGCACACAAACAGATTTTGAGTTTTCGCTTAGTTGCTTTACGTTGTCTACATCCAATAAACAAATGACATCAGATCTCATCAAGTTTACTTGTTACTAGAATAATTTTTTTTTTGTCGTTATTATGTATTGATTTATTTACTTGATTGATGTTGGCGTATTCAAAAATATTTCACTTGTACAACAGCTGCTAATATAATGGTGGAAGGAAAATGGTGAATGGTGGAGTGACCAGGAAATGGTTATTTAGATATGGGGCCTATGTTACAAAACTTTTCTAGCCCTGTAAAGTCTGTTAGTCAGGTAAGGGTCATTTAGCCCACTACTGGTATCGTGAGCAGGTTGAGTTAAAAAAATTGATACAAAGAAAGAAAGAAACAATTACCATAGCCGGCCTCTCTGCACCAATTTTAGTGGTAGAATCCATTCTTGATTGTTAAATTAGCTTCAAAATATAAATGATTTAAATGAAATTAGGGTGCATAAATGACACAAAAGGAATAATTTCTCCTTTATTTTCGTTTTATCAAAGTTTGCAGACCAAGGGGGATAACTCTCACACTACAAACGGTCGAAGCGAAACATCAACAACAGACGCGTTTTGATGGTTTGTGAGCTTTAAAAACTCTTGTGCGCTGTAAGACGGTGATTTCTTCCTGTTTTCTCAGAATCCATAAGTAAACTTTAAAATTTGGACACACAATACTTTTAAAGCCAACTTTGCTGTCTCCTAGCTACTTCCGGAGCTGGTTATAGATTTTGGGGTACCGGTAACTTCCAAAGCTCAAGACAAAAACTTTTAACCGCTGGTCAAATAATTCCTCTGTGAAACGGATTCGAGAAAACTGCTATCTGATTTTGCCTTTAGACTTTTTGTGAAACAGTCCTCAAACATACCGACGAAAGTGGGAGGCTGGACTAAATTTTATGTGATTGAAACATTAAGAGTGATATTTTGGTGGAGAAGCATTTGTATCCAGATTAGATTACTACGCTTATGTGGTTTGTGAGTGGGTGAAATGGAACTGACCTTGGTTGATTGATGCAATGGTGTTGTGTTGAGTGCTGCATGTGTCCGTGAGGTTTGCACTCCTTGGATGACGGTATTTCATGAGTGGAGAAATGATGAGAATAAACCTGTGTGAAATGGGTACGGTAACTTAATTGCACACTCTTTACAGATGCACATATTTCCTCTGATTCAAACACATCTCAAGACAAGCGACCACCTATTACCCTATACCTGATATACTTCCTTACGGAAAACCATAGCGGAGCCAGCATTTTAGCTCTCTTCAACAGGCCAGGGCCATTAAGCTGACTTGGACTCACCAGAGACTAAATTTCAGAACTGTTTAATAGCTACGCTAAATTTGTGACTAACCAGTAAGACTTTTGGAGCGAGATGAGTGTGTACGAGGATTAGGCATTTATTGACTACCTTGTAAGCCAAATGCCTTGCATGCAGAGTAACGAGTATATAAACCGTGGTTTTTCAGTTGTTTACGCCATAGGTGAGTTGAATTACTACTGTGACAGAGATGAGCCAAGGCCTAATAGAAATCTTACTGCAGACCGGTGTTAACCCTAGAGGTGACAGAAGTCTACTATCCCTACCAATTCTGGATCGGATAATATTGGTGCCTATTGGCCCCGGGGTGATCGCGTTGCCTGGACAGGTGTACAGGAAGAAAAGGGGGGTTATCTTACAGCAGCCAGTCCACAACACTTGTCAGCCGTGGGTATATACGTATAATGCCCGCACGGAGAGCGCCCTGCTGTTTCTCCTCTTACTAGATTATATCAACGGTTTGAATAGTAAAAAGTGGCGGACCCACATAAAGCATGAGTCCAGTGATAATTCCACGGCCTGGTATCATTATACATGCCTCAGGCCATCAGTTACATCCGCATTTGCAAAGTGAGAAAATCTGTGGTATTTCTGGCCTCGGACTCGAGGCCTCCAACCGGCAATAAAACCAACATCTATACGCCCATGTCTGATTTAGCCATATTGATCGACGACGTAGTTGTGAGCCGGGTGGATATTGTTCCGTCCGGCTCCGTATAATTCCGGATTTATACTCATGTTCAATCAATACATACGTACAGTCACCTGGATGTATATGTACGATAGCGTCTGAACAAAGCGTGTTTAATAACAGTGGAATGATTCCATTTTATATAATACAGCCTAAGTAGAGTAACACTTAGGGCCTCTTCGACCAGTGCTAACACGTGTAGTTATAAACCGTAGCTCATCATACCACATATATAATTCCTTTGTAGTTTAACCGTATTCTCAAATTATGAAGCTTTGTGGTTATAGTGCGTCCGCCTTTATCAGTTGGATCGTACCAAAGACCAAAAATGCTTCCATTGGGTATCCTGCACAGCAGAAACCGACACACTGGCGCAACTTCATCTCAGAAAGGCTATCCAACAATTGAAGAAGGAAAAAAGATTCAGTGGAATTTCAAGTTATCAACTGAAAGCCTCTCAGATGCTACCATGATTACAAGACACCAGAACAAGGAGGACTGGTTGGCCTGGAGTCAGTCAAATGTGACTGGGTGTGGGTTTCATGTCTGGTGTCTTTGGCATCATACTTCGAGTCGGTGACGGCAGCACTTTGTTGACATGCATGAACTCGTCCTGAAACAAGAAGACAGAGTACATGTACACACACACCTAATGACTTCTCCTTGTGCAAAATATTCCCCATGCTTTTATTTATATAATTTTTTTTTTAAGTATAATAAATATAAAGTTTAAATGATAAAAGAATCCATCGCACGGATGCCTGGATGGCATGATGCTAAAAAGTTAGCCCAGGCTGTCTGTTGTATTTAATCAGGGCCATGTACGAAAATAAAATCTACCCACTAGAATAGCTATGGACTGCTAGTAAATGGTATCATCGATTTTTACATTTTAACCTCCCAGAAATGGTAACCTTTGTAAACAGTATAGAATTTGCTGTTGACGTAACGATGACCGGTTTTACTGTACACCGAGAGAATTAAAAACGATGCATGTTCTTTGAAATTAAATGTTTGTGAGGAATTGTAATGTAGACAGTAGAGGAATCCTAAGTGGGTACGTCTTGGTATGGTATGTAGCCTTGAGGGTCAAATTCCCGGGCGAGACGTTTTCAGGTGTTAAGAACCCATACGCGGTTAACACGGGGATTTCCTGAAACTACACAGCAGTATTAATAGGGCACTCCAAAATTTTTCTGTGCAGCTCTAGATGCTTAATGGACAATGTTTGGTGAAACAGTGTCTTGAACCCGCGATAAATCGAGCTTTGTAAGGGGATTTGTGCAGTTTAGGAATGGAGTAAAGCTAATGTATATCAGTATGACCGCAAGGGAGCCTACATGTATATTTACGAAAGGCTAAATGTTTGTTGAATGTTTTCTCCATATTGCATGTAGCAGCAGATAAGATGGACGTTGTTGTACACGTATTTTATCACTCTACATGAATTTGGTTGTAATATTTTTTTACAAATAAAGATTACCTTATTAGAAATTTTATCTGATGCTGGAACAATGTCACATTTTCTTTCGTGGTCAGATATACCTCTTGCAGACTGAACTCCTTCAGACTCTACTTGGCAAAAGGTAAAGCATGCATGTCCATATGGCATTGCTAAAGCAGGATGCTTTCTGACAACTCAGGCAAATGCTTCTCTTGTATTGAAGCATTCTAGCCTTCAAGCAACGTGTCACTCTTGTAAACATATTAGTACTGGAAATGTGAGTTCGATCCTAACCCATGACATTCATTTTACACTTGTAGCATTCTAACCTATACATTTTTTACTTTCATACATCAGGAAGAACAACATAAACTTTTGCAAAAACTCTGGGTTTTAACTTTCGTTTTTATATAGTACTAAAATAAGGTTTAATTGAAACATATAGGCCGTGATTATGCCTCGGCAGCAAACCTTAGGCCTACAGATAGCGTGTCTGACTCATAATCACATTAATACGAGCAATCTGAAGGTCTTGAGACGATTCTCACCTTGGGGTGGGGGCATAGATATATATATTTTTTTTACTGGTAAAAGTTCTATCCTAGACCTTTTACACACTGACGTTTTTAACCATATTTGCCTACATGCAGGGATAGGTCTAAAAGTTTTGATTTATTTGTACATAGGTGAAACATTTTGTACATATGTACCAATTTTTGTGGTTGTTCATAGTAAATAAAAAAAATGAAACGAATGTATCAAATATTTTTGCATACTTGTATGTACACAATATGTGTAAACTTTATAGAATTACATACAATTATTTATAGTACATGTGTGAAATTCTTACGTGGAGACATTGTTTTTTTTATACGTATGTCCAAAATAATATGGGTAAATATCTTAAGGTTTATATGACAGGAGGAAATTTTCAGCAAGGGCTGGATTTGAAATATGTACTTCAATAATCAAGAGCTATACAGTGGTACAAACTGAAGCAGTGTTAACCGCCATGCGACCACTCGGCTGTCGTGAAAACCTCTGGTGGATGGCTTACATCAAGTCAAATCAATCAAATCATGACCATCACAGCATTAACAATTATACAAATGTTCACGGGCCAATCAAATCATGACCAACAAAGCATCAACAATTCAACAAATGTTAACCGACCAATCAAATCATGACCAACAAAGCATCAACAATTATGCAAATGTTACCGGGTCAACAAAATCAAGACCAACAAAGCCTCAACAATTATACAAATGTCAACCGACCAGTCAAATCATGACCATGAAAGCATCAACAATTGTACAAATGTTAACGGTCCAATCAAATTATGACCAACAAAGGCTCAACAATTATACAAATGTCAACCGTCCAATCAAATCGTGATCAACAAAGTAACAATTATTATAAAAATGTCAACCAACCAATCAAATCATGAGGAGCAAAGCATCACCAATTATACAAATGTTAACGGGCCAATCAAATCATGACCAACAAAGCCTCAACAATTATTCAAATGTTAACCGACTAATCAAACCATAACCATGACAAAGGCTCAACAGTTACACAAATGAACCACTTTACTTAACTGAGTTTTAATGCGCATGCGTGCATGCGTGCAATCTGGTAAAAAGTGTTTGAAGGCTACAAGAGCATAGAAAATTGAAGCATTCTTTCAGGCTAAAGTACGTCACCTTATTGGGCAACTTTAAACGGTAATACGAAGTAAAGGTATGTGGTAAAGCTCTAAAGTTTGTCACGGCATCATGAGTAATGGGTAACATCTTAAAAGTTTCATATAAAACCACGTTAATATCGCTAATATATTAGTGAAATACATAGTTTTACAAGAGTAGTATACAGAGTATAGGTTCTGGATCACCCTCTCCTTGGCAAATAGAGGCTCCCAGCCTCATTTCGTGAAAAGATATAAGCGCCAGTAGTATACACAACGCCGGTTCTGGCGCACCCTACCCTTGGCAAATAGAGGCTTCCAGCCCCCATTCCCTTCCTTGCTTCTGGGGGTAGTATACAGGTTCTGGCGCACCCTCCCCTGGGGCCCTACCCAGAACAAAAAGAGGCCCCCAGCCCCTTCTCGGGTTCTATTAGAAATACCCATTGCATGAGATATGCTTCTACACCAATTGTGTATACAACAATATGCCAAAGGGTTACAATAATTGCCGGTGGCTTCTCATCGGCTCCACGGAGCTCTGTGGTAAGAGTTGTCGGGGGGAGTACTGCGGGATTCACCTAGCCCGTCTGCGGAATGGCCCTTGCACCCAGCCATGTATTTGCTGTGGCCGGGGCGTTAAAAACCGATTTCGGCTTTGCGGGGCCTGTGGATATAATAGTGTCCAGACGTGCGAAAGGCAGCGGAGGCTCAAGGTTTTCTTTGACGAGTTCAAACGGCTGGCCGCTATCGAAATTTACAAATAGAGAGACATTGTTATTATGCATACGACGCGCACAATGAACCACCATCAAAAAGCGCGAGCACTACGAGAGGAGTATGAGACGCTCATAAGTATGCGGCCCAAGTACCCGCGGTTCCGCAATGCCAACGGGGTTAAGTTCCAACTAAGCCTCAGGGTTCAGCTGCGAAAGGCCCACGCCGATGGCAGTGAAGAGTATACCAGCCCAGTACTCCGCAGCAAACAGGAGGCCCTCCTAGAGGTCGGTGACATTGATGGGGCTCTAGATAAGGTCTTCCCCACCATCCAGGAGGTGCTGGAAAAATGGACGCAGCGAGGGTCAGGGTGGGCTGTAAATAGCGTGCAAACACTCTGGCTTGACATTGCATGGTATCAGCCACTGAGAAGCGGGTCCTACATCCCCCTACCTGCAGCTGTGAGTAACAAGAAAGCAGTCATCAATGTGAAGAACAAAGACGACCACTGCCTCCGATGGGCACTCCGGTCTGCCTTATTTCCAGCCGCCGGAGACCAACAAAGTATCCCACCAACGATGGTCTTGACTTTGGGGGATCGACGCCCCCACGCCCATCTCTCAGATCCCTAAGTGGAGGGAAAGGACGATCTCGCCATGAACGTGTTCGGGTGGGACACGGGTGTGATCGTGCACCGTCTCAGCAAGCAGCCCGGTGACACGCACCGAATCAATCTGCTGATGATTGAGAAGGCAGGCAAATTCCATTATACGTGGATAAAAGACCTCAATCGGCTCCTATACCAAGAAAGTAAGGCGCCAAATCGCAAACACTTGTGAGCGCTGCCTACACGGCTACAAAAGTGAGGACCAGCTCGAGGCGCATAAGCCGGAATGCCGAGGGATTGGCCAGACGGCGGTGACTGTGGAGATGCCCCAGGAGGGGGAAAACAAGTTCTCCTTCCAGAACCACCACAAACAGCTACCGGCGCTGTTCACCATATATGCCGACTTCGAGGCTCTGACCAAAAAGGTTGAAGGCCCGCCGCCCAGCCCCACAGAGAGCAGCACTCAAAAGACTCAGCACCACGAGCCCTGCAGTTACTGCTATGTTGTGGTGCGTTGCGACGGCCACACAAAACACCCCGTGGAATACAGAGGCCCTAACGCGACGGAACACTTCCTCAGAGCTCTCCAACAGGAGGAGCGGGAAATCAAAAATGTTCTATCCAACCCTATAGCCATGAGGATGACTCCCCAGGACTGGCAGGCCCACAACAACGCCACAACCTGTCACGTGTGTGAGAAGCCTCTAGGCGTCGATTCTGTGCGCGACCACTGCCATATCACCGGCAAGTACAGAGGCGCGGCCTATAACGTATGCAACCTAAAGTTGCGGCTGGGTCCCAAGACAGCCATACCGGTAGTCTTCCACAACCTACGGGGCTACGACAGGCACCTCCTGATGCAAGCCATAAGTAAGGTGGAGGGCCGCATCTCTTGCATCCCCAACAACACGGAAAAGTACATCTCCTTCTCGCTGGGGCAGCTCCGCTTCATCGACAGCGTTCAATTCTTACCGGCTTCCCTTGACAATTTGGTAGAGGCCAACAAACCTGAGGACTTTCCACATCACAGCCCGGTATGAGCCTGCCGAAGAAAAACGTAAGTTACTCATGCGCAAGCGCGTCTACCCCAATGAGTATATGGACTCCTGGGAGCGCTTCGACGGGCGGCTTCCAGTGGGTAGATGACGCGTGGCGTCTCGGTGAAATGATTGCTACCCACCCCACGATAGTCCTGAGGGTTACATCCTCGAGGTCGACCTAGAGTATCCGGCCGGCCTACATAACGCACATAACGGTTACCCATTAGCCCCGGAGCGTCTGGTGGTCCAGAAGGAGTGGATGTCGAGCTTTCAGCACGGTCTTCTCGGCAAGAAAGTGCCTACCGAGGTCGAAAAGCTAGTCCACAACCTCCGCAACAAGGAACGGTACGTCCTGCACTACCGGAACCTACAGCTGTATCGATCTCTGGGAATGCGCCTGACAAAGGTTCACGGGGCCCTGAGATTCGCCCAAAGCCCTTGGCTGGAACCCTATATCAGGATGAACACAGAGCTCCGAAAAACGGCCGCGAGTAAATTGGAGAAGGACCTGTACAAGCTAATGAACAACTCGGTCTTCGGAAAAACCATGGAGAACCTTCAGAAGAGTGTGGACGTCAAGCTGGTACGCTTTGGAGAAGACGACAAGATCCGACGCTTGATAGCCAGCCCGAGCTTCGCACGGGCAAACATATTTAATGATGACCTCGCAGCGATTCAGATGCACAAGACCCGTCAGCGCGTATGATCGGCCTCGCCGATCATGTAATAGAAATAGAAGATCGGCTTGGTGGATGACATTCGGCGTGGAAACATCGAACATAGGCCTCGGTATTTTTCGGGGACGGGGCAGGTATATCTGCCAGATAGCCTGCTTTTTCAGCCAGGCCCGGACCACATCTTTGCAGACTTTAGCCGCAGTGGCAAGTTTCTGGATGGCCGCGAGACCCTTCCAGTACCCACGAGGGCTGTAGTAGATATTTGCCAGGCGAGCAGACACCTTACTAGCCATGTCATCAAGGTATTCTAGGAGCCCTCTAACAGATTTGCGACGAAAAAGATGTTAATCGTCGCGGCATATTTGCGAGCGCAGAACCACCTCACTACTAAGATCGTGCCTGTCATACGGCGAGGAGCTCGATGGCGAGTCCGGCACAGCCAGTTCGGATTACTTGGTGAGTTTTGCGATTCCGTAACTCACACCCCCAACCACACACGTTCCCAGGATGACGAAGGTCATCTCGCGGTGTTTTTGATCTTCACTAGGCACATAGAAATCGGAGAGTTGTGGCTCTGAGCCCAGCAGCGCGTCGCGTGCATCGCGTGTAAGAGTATTGCCCGTGACCCTAGAATACTTGCGGGTTGCAGCGTCGACATCCCGGAACGTTTAGACAGCGTGGCCCTTGCGGCGGTGTTCATCGTTGATCCAGTCCAGGCGCTCTGTGCGCTTTCAAGCCCATTTTTCCTGGACGGCTTGGAGCTGTTCTACAGCGCGGTCATGGCGTCTCCGCTCTTCGTCGACACCGGAACTCCTCAGCATCGAAAACATATAGCTGCTCCCGCTGAAGGCAAAAGGGTTTACGAGGGCGCCGCCTATCATCATTGCGATGGAGGTCATTACTACTGGATTATATTGGGAGGAAGGAGCCCTTGTTTAATTAGCAGTTCCTTCGAAAACATGGCCAGGCCTACATCTGCAATGACCATGCCGACGTCACGGGGTGTTAAGTCCAGCTTCGGGAGGGCTCATTTCAGGAACATCTGGCCGAGACGAGCGTAACCAGTAGCCAGGAGAGAGACCACAGCGGCGTGGTAGGCCGCGTTGACTAGCATTTTTCCGTCACTGGGTGGAGTAGACATGCTGCTCTTTATAGAAAGGGTCGCGACGTGTATTCAAATGGAGATTCTTTTCTTGCGGCGTGATATCTGCACCTCGTGCATGCGGCGTAATATCTTTTTGTCAACAAATGGGTCAGTGGTGAGCTGTACCATTAGCTTTGGTCGATTCTCGGGTGGGATGGGTAGGAGCCAGCTGGCCGCCCTTACATATGATCTGAAGAACACACCTCCGAAACCGTTAACCATCCGTGCACCGAGCTTAGCCTCGTACCGGGAGTACAACCTTTCAACGTCTTCGTCGCTCATGGCGTCGATCTCAGCGGCCGTTACGTCTTTTCCAAGATATCGCTTGGCCTTTCCATCCGCCGCAAGTGCCGCAAGCCTATCACTGTGCTGCCGTGCTTCATCTTGTTGGCTGTGGTCGGGCTGTTGGCTGGGGCCGGGCTCCTCCTCTGCGCCCAGAATCTCGTCTATAAGCTCGTCGGTATCCATGCTTCATTGAAAAGGGGCGCCTACGTCTAATATATAATCTTAGATGTGGCGGGCGTATCAGTCATTAGCAGGAGCTTAGAATGCGGATTGTTCTTGAGCTTCTGTTGAACCTCTGCCTTTTTGCTCTCGGCCTCGATGATGTGGTTCTCCTCCAGGCATTCGATTAACGAGTGCCGATCTTTGCAGTGGAATAAAGCCACCCACGAAAGTCTGCTCGCGAAAGTCTTTGAGGACGGCGTTGTATTTCTGAGTGAGGACCCAGACGCTTTGCTTTGCATGACGGCCCGAGAAAGCCATGAATGACAGCATTTTTTGTTTCTTCTTCATCGCCTCCAACGCGCTACAATCATCGATGATGTATAGGGTGGGCTCCCCCTCGAACAATCTGTAGAAAGCTCTCAGGCAGTCGTTGAGCCGCTCGCCGGGGTCAAAACAATAGACCTCAGGGTCAGACAGTATCCATCGCCACCGGTAGGCCTCGTTATGCTTAAGAGTGGGGCACAGGATCACAATGTGATGAAAGAAACCGCGGAAAGGGCCCTCAAGCAGGTCCAGCACGAAGACTGTTTTGCCGCAGTTCGTCTGCCCACAGATAATCGCGCAGTGGGCGTCATCAATAAAGCGCGCTAACGAATCTACCATTCTGGATGTGCAGCTTTGCGTCCATGATCACATAGAGATATACGTTCAACACGCCGGGATCTTCTCTCTCTTTTGTCACCTGTATCGTAATCCCCTGGCTGGCGTTCAGAACGCGCCTCCCACTGCCATGCACCTCGTCATTGTCGCTTGACCGAAGGTCAAGCCAGAAGGCGTGCTTGTGCGTCAAGAACTCTTCCAGGGAGACGTCTGCCAGGCCTAAGTCTTTAACGACCCTGGCCACCTCAGGGTCCCGCTTCCGTAGGGGTGAGCTGGCGAAGAACCTCTGGACCTCGCCCCATTGCTGATACGCCCGCATGCCCTGGCTGTACAGCTGATTGGGGACCCCTTCTATTGTCACTTCTACTTTGGTGATCTTCGGGTTGTAGAAGGAATCCGACCTCCTCTTCCACGTGGTTCCTTTAGTCTCGAACAGCACGAGGATGCCCTTCATTGCTCTCGCGGGCGTGTTCAGGTTTATGTTCCAGAGAGTATCAGACTTGTCCTTTACAAACTTTCGGTGGCGGAGGACGCGATCATACAGAATGAAGACGCCCCCGGCAAACTGGGTGCGGATCTGTCTAGCGAGCTCCTCTTCGGTGACCATCGAACTCCAGGCTGATGTTGTCGATGGTGTAAGTCGCGTCGGCATCGTCTGTTGCCTGGATGACCCGGCCGTAATCGTTGAACGTCAGTTCGTACTCCAGTCGGTCGGCCAAGGCACTCTGGTAGAATGCTCAAAGTCTAGCGGGATGTGGAACCGGCTACCAAAGGCGCGAGCGATGGCCTTTTCTACAGTATCGTCGTCAGTTGCCTCCTCCGCTCCGACTCGAAGTTTAAGCATGTTTTCGCTGCCGATGCCTTGGTAGGCCGCATTCCGCCGTTCGTTTTTGGTCAGCCATAAGTCGTCGTAGCAATGAAACACATCAGAGTCTTCGATGGGCATTACCTCATTCCCGCTAATTCTGATCGTGGTTTTCTTGACTACTGCGCGTCCGAGATTCCCGACCACTGTGGCGTTCGGGTCGGATGAATTGATCGTGATCGAGAAGGCCAAGCGCACGGTACCGGGCACAATGACGTCATTTGGGCCGAGGTTGGGGAAGCGGACCAAGAGTTGTTGATTCTGGTCGATCGTACTCGGGCTCTTGGTGACGACCAAGGACTGCCGTACACCTTGTACCCCCCGAGGCTTACGGAGTGTTCTGAAAGGGTTTAGCCTGCGTCCGTATGCATCCATTGTGTATTGAAGGTTTACCTTGCAATGTTTAATGGTGGCCTCCCCACCAAACGTCTCAAACGCTATTACAAGAATTTTGAGATTAGCGAAGTAGGGAAAGTGAGACTCAGGGAAAAGGAAAGGGAAAACGAACAGGTGGACCGCTAGCCCTCACATCAATCGCCAACCAAAAAGGAGGGAGTGATGCTATTCGACTGGGGCTGGGCTTTGAAAACTGGAGAAAGACAATCCAGCCATCGTTGCATCCGGCAGCAGTCGCAGCCCTGGAGACAGCGAGTTCAGAACTCGGTGCCGCGACCGCCGAAGCAGATACCATGGGGCTGAAGGATTTAAACCAAGCAGCGAAAAAGGCCGCTGATGCTGTCCACACACTAGAAACAAGCTTGACGGATAGTGAGGTCGGGGGGGCTCTTGAAAACAATAAACGACCCTCCTCTTCCCATGCGAGAACTTCTGGGGCTTGACAAGGCACTGCAGACCTCGGAAGGCGAACACGCGAATAACCTCGCCAAGCTGTCAAGTCTCGATAAGGACATCGTAAAACAAAAACAGAACTTGGAGGAGGCCCCTGATGAATTCTCCCGCAGCCGGATCGCAGACCGGATAAGGAATCTCAAGGACGAGAGGGTGGCCCGGCTTGAACCAGCCTCTTTAGCGGGCGAAGCCCTGCGCACGCAAATACGCCGCATCAAGCAGATGATCGATCGCATCCTACACAAGGATACCACTCTGGCCGAGCGCGTCCGCACCCTCTTCCGGGAGCAGGGAATAACCGTGGTCTCCATTCTCACGGCAATTGGGATGGCGATCTCGACACTGGGGCTAGCGATAAAGTTGGCGCTGACTGGCGGGTCCGGCGGAGGCATCCAGCCAACGCCACCTCCATCCGACGGGGGTGGTCTTAAAGAATGGGTAAAAAAGCATCTCCAGTCCCTGTCGCACACCCTTGACAAGCTGGCTAGGAAGGCTGCCGCTGCGATTCCGGGTATTATTGGCAGTATCGTGTCCTGGCTACTGAACCTTCTCGGGAAAGCGGCTGGGTGGCTGGCCGATAATGTCTGAGCTCTAGTCGTCGCGGTAAGTGACCTAATGCTCGTGACTGTTCGCAAGTATTTAACGCATAGTCCACAGCAGCAGTAAGCCGATACCAACCCCAGCGACGACGATGGCTGTCTTCTCCGCATCGTGATTCTTTTTTTTTTTGGAAATAGGGGTTCTTCAGCCGCTTTGCTGCGCGCTGCAACATCCTGAACGCGCGCGGTGGGTGGTGGGACGCTTTTTTGTGCCTCAACGATCCCGTGGGAAGGTGGGCGCTTGTGTAAAGTGGGCGGCACTTTAGCGTTCACACCCTCCTTGGCGCCTAGCTTCTGGTCCTCTGTGGCCACGACGATTTTGTTGTTGTAGTTCGCCACATGGCCGATCTGCAGAAGCATGTCGCTGGGGGCCATATATAGGCCTATGCCATACACAAAGTCTACAGCGCTCCCGGCATACTGTAGCACGTCCTGGTAGCGTTTGATTGCAGACGGAAGGTCGATCAGAGAGGAAATAGCGTCTTCAACGTTCCCGGCAAACCGTTTTTGCGCGTCGAAGGCTGTGCCCGTGCCTAGAATACGCGCCCTTGTTTGCGCTTGGGCGCCTAAAACAACCCACACGTATGTCCGGATGGAATCGTTTAGGCGCTTTACGCCCGGCTGCGTGAATCCTTGGGATTTGTATGAATGAACGCCGCCCCCCTGCTCCTCCAGTCTGTGTGCCCATCTACGCTTAACTCCCTACAAATCCTCTCATAGGCCCTCTCGTTGTAGGGGTTTTTGAATGTCGCCCACGCTCTGTCTTGCGGCAGGGGGGCCTGGATCTCTTCCAAGATCCGCGTAACTTGGTAATACACATGGAACGTGTACAGGGCCCTTATTCGTTGGTCGGAGGCGAGAAGATGGTCTTTTGCAGAGACGCCACAGCCCGTGGTTGCGCACCAGACCGCGAAGTTCACTTGGTTCTGCCAGAATTGCATAGGATTGTTGTTCCAGGCCCGAATAATGATATTGCTGGTTATCTTTGGCAGCCGGTACTTGGCCAATACATCTGTGAACTGGACGGGAAAGGCCTTCTTTTCATGGACGTAGATGTCAAAGCGCGTGAGCTGCTCTGCGTGGGTTTGGATACTATGAAATGCCCCGGCCTTGTAAGTGGCCTCTCTATTGAACCTGTACTCCTCGCTGTTCATCGTGGCTAAGATGTTCATCACATTGACTGACATTCTAAATGGGGCACAGCACACGCTGCCTCATGCTCTTAACAACCTCGACGGCCGCATTAAAACCGCCCTTCGCGAGATAACATTCTACCCGGCCTGGGAAAATATCCCCTCCGGAGTGGGCTTCGTGCTTGATGGCAAACATGTTGAAGTGCCGACGGGCTACTACAATGTCTGTATGCTGGCCGTCTGAGGTGATTGAAGAACAAAAACTCTCATTAATTCGCCTTGAAGACCGCTTTGTTCTTGCCAGAGCTCGCGACTCTGTTTGGTTGATAGATGTGAAGGTGACCCCGATGTCGGTCCAGACCACCGGGGCCGAGGTGAAAAAAGTTTTCAACTCCGGAGCCTCTTTGGTGTCGTTCGTACCAACCAGCGCCTGTCATATAGCTATAGAAGGAGGAGGTTACTTCACACTAACTGCGGCGCCGGGTGTAGAGACCGTGCGTCTTAACGCGCAAACCTATTTTAATGACACACTACGAGAAAACTCTGGATCTGCACTTATCTTCGACATCATACTTGGCACGGCCTCTCGTAGCACTACCAACTTGATTACCGGGGTGAAGCTAAAGTGGTCTGCAAATCACGATGGAAAGGATCTCCGAATTATGATCAAAATACAGGCCCAGGGGATACCAATCATCAAGAGCTCTCTCGAGGGTATACGAATCGGCATGGCGGAGACTTCAAATTTCGGGGTAATCTATCCGGTATAAGACTTCGCCGCTTTCGTGTTAGTAGTCACGAGGACCATTTAAAGTTGTCCGACGTTATTGATTCGTTAGGACGGACAATATGGGACGACTGTACCCGACGATCACGGATGAAAACCCCTTGCCGCCGGAGGGCGCGGCGCCGACGATTACGGATGACCATCCCTTGGCCACGACGATTATGGTTGAAAACCCCCCGACCGCGCCGCCGGAGGCCGTGGCGCACGCCCATCGTCTGCAGTATATCAGCGAAATACAGAATCAGCTTGAATCTGAGCGAGATCTCCGTCGGGCCTTGTACAAAAAGTACTGGCGCGGTGTCTTAGCCGCCGAGGCCCTTGATTCGGCCATGCTCACGGCCGGTTTGGGACTAGGGGTTGCAGGCGTGGGACTACTCTCAACAATAATTGCAGCCCCTGATGTCTTGGCCATGGAAGCTGCGGCCCTAGCTTGCGGTGTCTTAAATGTCGCCGGAAAATTCGTTAGCCGCCGACTTCACGCAAAGGCCAAGAAACATAACGATATACGGCTGCTGGCTGAGGCCAAACTTAATAGCATCCGTGTGCAGGTATCTACGGCATTATCTGATGGTGTTATTTCGGACGTAGAGTTCAAGCAAGTCGTTCAGGAGCTCAAGAACTACTCTTATCTGAAGCAGGAGATACGCGCAAAGTCTCGTAAGGCATTCAACGCCGTAGAGATCGATGAAAGCACGAAAAAACAGCTCATAGATCGCGGCCGAAAACTAGCTCGGTAAGAGCTGAAAAACGCTATTTCCGAATGATGTTCTGGGGATGGTCCCAAGGGGTGAGTGAGTGCTTGGGGTTTAACGTCGTACTCAACAATTTTTCAGTCATATGACGACGAAGGAATCATTAGGGTGCATGTACGTGTAATGTGCCTCCTTGATGCAGGACGGATTTCCACCGCTCTTTTATTTAGTGCTGCTTCACTGAGACGACTTACCGAAGGCAAGTAAGCCGCCCCGCCCGAGCCATTATACTGATACGGGTCAACCAGTCGTTGCACTATCCCCTTCATGCTGAACGCCAAGCGAGGAAGTTACAACTTCCTCTTTTAAAGTCTTAGGTGTGACTCGATCAAGGATTGATCCTGGATCTACCGGTCCCGAAGCGGACGCTCTACCAACTGTGCTATCCGGGCCGGTGGGGATGGTCCCAAGAAAAGGGTGCGGCCGAGGGTGAGCTAATATGCTTATATCTTTCACGAAATGAGGCTGGGGGCCTCTATTTTGTTCTGGGGAGGGCCCCTAGGGGAGGGTGCGCCAGAACCTATTGTGTGTATACTACCCCCAGAAGCAGGGAAGGGAATGGGTGCTGGGAGCCTCTATTTGCCAAGGGGAGGGTGCGCCAGAACCGGCGTTGTGTATACTACTGGCGTTAATATCTTTTCACGAAATGAGGCTGGGAGCCTCTATTTGCCAAGGGGAGGGTGATCCAGAACCTATACTCTGTATACTACTACAAGTCAATACATGAGCGCCGCATACGTATTTATTACAGTAAAATTAATATTTAAAAAAATTCGCCCGACTTTAGTCGCTAAAACGACGATTTCATGAAACGAATTACCCTTGCCAATCAATGAAACCACTGTGTAAGTCAGTTACCGTCTGAGCTAGATGATCATTCAGCCTTGGCCGTCTTTGTGGTATCTGTAACTTACATATCCAAATCTGGGTTCCCTAACTTCGACACGTAAGTGCCATGGTATACATATAGTTGACCAATTTCTTCCATGAAACATCTAGTATATATGCATTTATATGCATTAGGTATAATGCATATGAATCCGTATAGTGTATATTTACAGCCTTAGGTATAATACATGTGTAACAGGTAAAGTGTAGTTCTGCCTGAATATTAGAGGCTCCAGAGCACTGTACTGTGTTCAGGGAATGTAACTAGCTGGTAATATAAAAAAAAAAACAGATGTCCAGTGGGCGATCAGCGGACTCCCCTGAACTCATATGACCTTAGGTCCAGTCGGGACACGCCTTAGCTGGTGTCATTCTTCAGGGACAAGGATATGTTAGATGTGATGGTCAAAGAACAATCCTTTTGGGATGTCAATTTTAATACTTACTATAAATTCATGTTAGGTTGAAGTTTAGTTCCTGGTTGAATTTAAGTACTCAGGTGGGCTTGGGGACATCGATTCTGTCCACTGATTATATATGAATCTACATGAAGATCAGAATCAGTAGTGATTTTGGATCCTGTGTGTATCTCTCTGGTGAAATGGTCAGTGGCTGATTGTTAATGATGATACCGGGGATGTGAAGAAGATCGACAGTCCTGGTCCTCAGCCTGGACTTCATGTGGCCAGAGCGCAGATGCTCTCCTTGAGGATGCCAGATGGTGGCATGAATGCTCTAAAGCAGGGGTTTCTGTAACATGAGGTTCTGAAGTACTGAACATCTGTAGATATAATTAATTTCTGTACATAGCTAGTTTCTGTAGTAGTTGCTTTCTGTAGATAGCTAATTTCTGGAATAGTTAATTTTTGTAATAGGGGATTTATATAGCAGAGGAATTTCTGCGGCTACTAGTTAATTTATGTCCCTAGTAGTTTGTCACATACTTCAAATATACCTTACGAAAATGGGAATGTAAATAAACTAGTATAGCTACTCCCTCAATTCCTAACCTTTGTTTGTTTCTTCTTATAAGCAAATGTCAGTTTCCTCTGCTAGTTACACTACGTGGTTTCGTATCCAGGAATACGTGATTGACTTCTGATATAGAAGTGTGTACACCAGTATTTTAAAAAATCACACTAGTATGCGACTAATTTCTTATCTATATGCATGCTCAACTATTACACAACTCCGTTCTATTCAACACCACATCAAGTCGTATCCTGTTTCAGTCAAGTCGTGCCCAGTTCCAGTTTAGTCATATCCAATTACAGTCAAGACGTACCCAACCACAACCATAGCGAACACCCACCAGCAGTCATAGCATTACCGATGCTTGCACCTCATGACAAGTCCATTCAAATCGTACTGCAGTCAAGTCGTATATCCAATTCCAGTCAAGTCAAACAAAACTGTTGTCAATTAAATGGAACAAAATTGTTGTCAATTAAATCGCACACAAATGAAATCAATTAAGTCGTACCCAACTGCAGGCAAGCCGTACCCAACTCAGGGCAAGTTGTATCCAACTCCATAAAACTCATACCAAAGTCAAATCATACTTAACAGTCATGTCATGCTCAACTCCAGTAAAGTCATCCATACCCAACTCCAGTAAAATCAAGTCTTATCCAACTCCAGTAAAGTCAAGTCACACCCAAATTCAGTAAAGGCATGCAATTAAGGGATACCCAACTCAAGACAAATTGTACTCGTTTCCTAATGTTTACTTCCTCTTCGGTCGTACATGGGAAGGTCTGATAGCAACTTGCGTATGGTAGTGGGTTTTCCACGTTCTCTCCCCGGCTTCCTTCTACCATTGTGCTAGTGAAATATTCTTGAGTACGGAGTATAACACCAATCATATATATATATGTTTTCACGTAGATGGGATTTCATGATGCATGAATCAAGAAAAAGTGCCAGTACCCATACATGCTGGTACAGAAATGCTAGGCTGTTGGTGGCGAATATGCCAATTATTAGCTGTCCTAATTCGGGGTTTAACTTATTGTAACTAACACAAAATAGTTCCATTAAAGAAAATCATACATTGTATTTGATTATTTAGGGTCTTCAACAGACTGATTCGGTTCTGTGTATTGCTGAATTGTTCAAACAGTGTTTACATATGTAACGCCTCCTATCTTTTTGTCAAATCGCTCTTGCGTTTATTGGAACGAACCTCCATGCAGTGCAGTGGGTTAGGGTTAGGGTAAAAGATATTAGAGCTTACATGTATACATTTTTCAAAGTACCCCATGTTAATTTACTCCGATATGAATTTACACTGATAATGCGCATGCCCGCAGATGTGGCATTTATGGCCTAGTGCGACGTACAGGGAAGATACTGATGAGGAAGTTTGCAATGAAATAACATACAAACTGCATCAAGTACATGGAAATGTCGAACACGAAAACACGTGTATACGGGTAACATATCAGTGAGGAAATCCAAACCTCCTTCAGGGAATATATATGTATAGCAGCCAGAATCATGAGGACTTCCGGTGTGCTGTACAAATCAACGAGAAACAAACAACACTGCAAAAAAAACAGTGTTAGAAAAAAAAGCAAAAAAAATCTATCATCATAGCTGTTATTGAGGTATATAAGCCTCTAGATCACAACAAACTATTTGGTTAAATGTTGCTCTCTGCGATGCCGTCAGACTAGATATACATAGATATATATGTACATATATAGGCTATCGCCTGTATGCATGGACAAGATGAAGTCCATGGATGTTACCATTTATCAGTGGCGTACAGTGTGTTGATGGGGGGGGCTACCGAAACCTTTCTATATAAAAAAGCCTGAATACTTGAATGCAAAATCGTTTGCAAAATCCATCCAGGATGAAGACAAAATAATCACGCGAATTAAACATACCGGTACAGTGTGTACAGCGCTGTCAGCCAGCATGAAATGTGAATCGTTCTATCTATATGTATAATCGGAATAAAACATTCGATAAATATAAAAAAAGCACAGGCCTGCAAGCCCGTCTTCGGTTTGCGTCATGTAGCGTAGTGCGTGACGTCAATGCTTCAGGGAGGTCCATTGACTATCAATAATTTAGGTAACTCCAATGGCTTCCATATATCCGGGAATATAAAAGGGCAAAAATAAATGTAAATATATAATTAAATACTTGGTGTTCGTTTCCATGGTATAGAACTTCACCAGACGGGAAGATTTATGTTCCTACGGCCGCTTCGAACATGTATATATAGATCTGCTGTATACATATACATATAGAGCACTTGAGGCGTATCATTATAAAGGTATATGATGTAGCCGTCGATCAATAAATACCTGAATTCATCCAGTCTATTGTCTATACCATCCACAAATAATAAATTTAATACTCGTCCCACTGGTATAAATTTATACGTGAACATTATAACTGTGAGAATTACGGCTGCAATAAAAATGCAATTTTTTTCTTTCTGGGCGCGTACATGTATATATAGCCTATACATGTAGCGTTGGTCTGTATTAAAATACTGGTATTACTCTTCATGTTAGGTGGATTATGTATGTGTCAGATATATAAAATGAAAACACTATACGTTCCTCATATGTTTACGTATATTGAGGGCCACGCCCAGTACAAGGTAGTTCGCGTGGGACTCCGCATTTATGCAGGATTCACTAGCATCAGTTCTTGCTTCAGTTTTACATGCGACAACTGTGTATAAGACTATGCGTAGCCTATATAGGCCTATATAATTAAGCGTAAGTATACATGCATATGTTGAGAACAAATGGTGGTCTACATTTAAAACGCAAATTTATAAGCTTTGCTCTTCTGTTGTTTTGTCATGAAGGTTCCTAGTTAAAATACAGCTGCAAGAGATATATATCCTGAACCACGGTTAGGACCACCATGATATGCTTTATGTTGGCTGGGTAGGTGTAGGCGTATGAATGTCTCGTCACTTATATATCTTACAGTTTGTACTATTCGTATGATAATATGCCAGCAATTAACCAGTGGATAGTCGGCACACAGCGACATAATGCATATATTAATTTATAATGCTACTAAGGATTGTGCCTATTGACAGGTGACGAAGCAAGCGATAGGTTGATGAGACGCTGATGTGTGTATTAACCAAGGCACCCTGTTCCCGTGGCCGTAAATATTGGCAGTTAGATGGCGGATGCATGGGAAGACGCGATATGAACCATATATTAATCCTGATACATATACATTAGACTGAGAAATGTGGATATTGAAACCAGGTTATCGGAGAATCCAACATGTTTACCCTAGGTGGGCACACGTTTACATTTATCGAGGTACCGGACAACAGTTTCATGTGGGCGCATGGGAATCAGGTATGCACATGCGTAGTAACGCGCTAAATACGACTATGTTGGGTGTACCATAAACAGTCGATGTCGAAGCACTTCGATCGTCGAAGAATGTCAAGGGGACAGTTTTGATAGAGTTCTTGACATACTATTTGATGGAAACATGGTGATCGTGTTGAATCATACTCTCTGCGCTGCTCTCCTTTATTTTAAGGACAAAGACAAATTTCTTCATGCGAGAAAGTCTTCCGACGATCGGCGCTCACTTCCCGCAGAAAACACCTTGACGGAAGAGAATCTTGTTACGGCCTCGGGTCATACTCCTGAGGATCGAACTCGACTGGTAAGTTTGTCTACACCACCACGCCAGGAATCACTAACGTTCACTTTGCACTGGTCAGGTCTAGGAAATTAAAGTGGGCTATTTAGCCTCATGTAGAAATTGTTTAAAATGATCGATAACCTAATCAGTTCGTTGAGGTTGGACGCTTTGGACATGTCAGTGTCACCTTTCAGTGCGAGTTTCAGCCTTGACAGTTGTACAGTCATTTGCTATTCCATTGATTAATACCATATAATTTATGCCATATAATATAAGTTATATCATTCTGGGCAAAATTCAGGATAATATGTACTTAAGACTGATCGAACTTCCACTTAAATATTGAAATCTTGCATGTATCTAGCTTATTTACTTTACCCTGCTAAGTGTTTCTTTGATAATGAAATAATAATTTCCTGTTTTTTTTTTTTTGGTTTTTTTTCTTTTTGTATATGTGTATAGATGTGTATATAACTACCAGCATCGGAGATATTGTTCTGGTAAAATGTTATACAGTATTGAAGCAATTAAGTGATGAGTTTCAGTTGTGTACTTTTGGTGATATTTACATTTCATTGTAGCCCATCGAGACGTGCTGGACTAACTTGGTACATACACCCCGTCACTTCTTTATATATAACCCAGGAGGAAAATTCACAAACCTTTATAACTTGAGTCCATTGTAATGTATACACTGATTCCATAAGTTATTCGTGTTTAATAGACGTCTAAAGGTGCACCAGTAAACCCTTTTTTAATACCAGTTCAGCCATAGAGAATTATAAGTAAAGAATTGCAACTGGCATCCACAATGTTTCATGCATGATCCTCAGCAAGGTAGGTGCTGACTCCTTGAAAGATAAACTGACAAGGAAATCTGATTACTAGAGTTAACTCTTTCTTGAAAGCCATCCCCCCCCCCCTTGATTCTTGTTTAGCCCTTGACCATGAGAAGGTGTTTATTGTCTGTTTGATCTGCTGTGAATATTGACATCAGCAAGGTTTGCTAGGTGCTTACTCTCAGCAGAAAGGTCTATTTTCACCTTGATTTCTTTGGGTCAGCCCAGAACTCTACCTGTAATCCTTACTTTACCATACACCTATGGTAAATTACATTGAGTATGGTGTTAAACACAGAAATATGTATGAACAACTTCTACACGTGTATGTGTGAATACACAGATAACTTTACACCTTGGCTCATACATGTAACTGCATGTGGATGATTTCATCTAATAGATATCGTGATTGTGTGATCACAACTACTTGATCAACAATCAAACCCTGTGGTAGTTTTGAGATTTTTTTGATATGATTGATAATATCATAAGGTAGAAATTATGATCATTTTTGTTTAAGAATAAGTGCATGGCTTAAGGGCTGCATAGTTAGCTACATGTACATATTGAGCAGTACTACATTGCAAACCATGTTAATTTTTGTGATCAAAAGAAATTGTGCTCAAGGAGTGACGTGTAAACTGCAACCACAGATGTTTGAGTGTGCAGTATGCTATTAAAAAACTGCTCTACATCATGATGTAACTTCCATGAAATGATGGATGAGGGCTACATAACGAATATATGCGAAATTATATCTGTGTAATGCCATGCATTTAAATGTTTGTTGGGCATAAATGATGCACACTTGTATGAGAGTATGAAAGAAATGTCAGATGCTAGTATAAGGACATTAAGTGGAACATTTCTGCTTGTTTATTTGCCCAATGGGTAGGGTACACGCAAACTTACACAATATACCGGTATACATGCTTTCGCCATTGTATGTTAAAAATTTTAAATGTTAACTTCATAGCAGTAATGATCAGTACATGTAAAGTTGACAATGTGAGTTAAAGAGTAATACAAATTTTTGCACCACACAGCTTGTGTTATATTGTAATCTGGGGAAAACACCTTGACCAAATGTTAGCATTTTGTGCACTAAGTTAATAGAAGTGTAGACACATGAAATCACCTGCAAGGGCAACGAGGCATTCGCTTAAAGCCATCATACTGTAGAAACCAGTACAGGTTCTTAGCAAAGGAAGTATTGATTGTTGATGGGAACTGCTGACGCCAGGCTCCCTGGGTCTTCCTTAAGGATGTATTCTGGTCGTTGTCACAGACTCATTGATTTCATCTTTATCCACCTTTCAAGGCTCACATATTGTAGTGAATGAACTCTGGGTAGATAATGGAATTGTACCTGTCAGCCCTGAATCTTCTTCACTATCTGTCATTTGCAGAGCGAGAGAGATATCAGAGTTCATGATCTTGAATGAAGCTTTAAATCAGTCAGTGTGCATGTGGAAAAGATTTGTGAGTCTTCTGTAATTTGCTGATGTTTTATCTCACAGTTATTTTGGTACTATATTGTGTTGTAACCTTGCATATATGCCCGAAGGTCTGAAGATCATAGACAACTCATCTGGTGGCAAATAAACGAGCATTTATTAGTCAACCTCAGTTGAGAACAGTTAATTTGGTTGTGATAAAATCAAGTTTCTGTTCTATAATAGCAGTAAATACATGTCTACGTAGATGTACATATCCTCTGAGGACTTGTTGAAGTGGAATTTTGGATTCTAATTTCTCGTCTTGATTAGACATGTTCTGCATTTTTTAATACAAATGACATGTGAATAGTTTGTGTACATTTTTGTTAGTTTTAGATATCGTAAGGTTTTTGAGTGTACTCATCTCATTTCACAAATTCACATTGTTATTTGGCACTTACCGTGATTCGAAAATTGGTTTTAAAAATGTCTGAATGGACAAGTGTCAGACGAAACCAGTTTTATGATCATTATAAATAGCTGTGTCTTTTCTCATAACATTTTATACTGTACTTACTTCTGTTAAAAAGAAAGTACTAGGTACATGTAGTTCTTATAATTGACTTTGCTGAAAAACATTTTGTAAGGTTAACTTATCGATGCATGTACATTTTATGTACATGTATGGTGATAATTAGCTTCATACTTCCTGCTGAATAGTACAATTAGAGAATGGACAGTGGTAACAACTTGCTGACAACTCCCAGGATAATTGGAGATCGTGTCTGAGAAATCATTATGTATGCCTCTTATTGACCACAGCACCTGTGCAGGAGAAATCAATGTGGATTTCTACACGTGTCATAGTGGTACACAGTTACACATATGTATACTCGATAGTGCATTCACCAGGTGATTCTCACTTCAGATTAGTATTAGCAGAAGCTTTAGTTTTGGCTGGGTGTACTAGTGATTTTGACTCCTGGTAAATGAAATCTTTATCAAGCTTTATAGGAAATTTCATTATTCAATGCATGAACTCTTGTAATTCAAAGGTGTTAAGGATCTGTCACACAGCTCCACCATTTTACTCTAAAGAATAACTTATCTCTGAGTTGGGCCCTGGACCCTCACTTTTTTTATGCTTAGCCCCACCCTTCCTCCTCCTCCCATGGAACCTGCTCCACTGGTACCATGACCATGCCTCTCTACCTTGCCTTTGTATTACAAATTGTAGTGAGGTAACAAGATAGCAATGTAAGGTAACAAGGTTGCAAAACGAAATAGCAATGTCCTTGTCAGGCTGCTTAACTTTAACAGCAACATTATTCTTACATAGTGAGATGAAACTGTTCAAGAAATTTCCAAAGTGTTGATGGCTGTACATTCAACAATTCAATGAGACAACAAAGTCACGTAGGAGCAAAGTAGGTTGACATGTGTTTCATAGGCTGATTTTTATCAATGAACTGCAGTGAGCCAATCAAGTATTTCTAAACATTGTTGACTAAAACAGGGTCTATGTTATTGATCTGTTTATTCATCTCTTTATTCCATGTTCTGGGTGAATACATTTTTGGGATAAATGTGTGTGCAGGGATTCATAGAGGTTCAAATTTTACAAACCGAAACTAAAAAATCAAGTTTTTTTTGGACCACAGTGAGTTAAAAAAAAATTTACCGACCACTTTGAAATCTGTATTGAGTGAAGATATATTTTACACTGTATTGTGCTATTATCTATATGTTTCTGATAACATCCATTTCATCGCTTGAAATGTGGCATATCTGAATCAATAAAGCAACTTATTTTGAAAAAAATAACGTCTTCTCTGATTCATGTTGACTGATGGCGCACATTTGGTCAATTTCCATAGCCTAAATAATAGCCTTACACAAAATGTCAGCCTTGCCTGTGCACATGTTACTGCTTAAAATCAGTCATAAATTTCCTAAAATGTACATTTGTATTATTAAGCGGGTTGCATTATCACTTTTTCCTAATTTTCAAACCATTTTAGTACTTTATAAATAATTCAAGTACAAGCCTGACAATAACTGAAAGGCAATCATTTTAGCTATTCTTGGTATTATTTGATTTGATTTTTGCCAAAAATATGTGTTGCAGCCTGTTCAAAAATTTCACATTTGTTTAGTAGTGATTTAAATTTGTATTTTTAGAGGTTTTCTTTTCATCTTTAAATACTATTTATTTAATTCTGCAGTTTTCTTTTAAATATGCTTTTTGTACGCACCCACCATTAGGCAGAGCATATTACGTTATAGCGGTTTTGTCCGTCTGTATTTGTGTCCGGGCTAGATCTCCAATTATTTTCAATGGAGAGTTTTAATTTTTGGTGGATACATAGATGACGATGTGTCGCAACTCACATTTGTTCATTCCTGCGGTTGTCATGGTAACCACTTAGCCAGTTTCCTTATGTATATTACATAAGTAGATACATGTATGATTTCATGTCGAGGCTATATCTCCAACTGTTTTCTGCATGGTCTTAATTTTTGTGAAGTTGTCCATTTTAACGGTTGTCATGGTAACCAGATAGCCATTTTCCATATATATACTATAAAAATAGATATGATTTCATGTCTGGGCTACAACTCGAACTGACTCTCGACTTACATTTGTCCTTTTCAGCAGGTGGTCGTGGTAACTAAATAGCCATTTTCCTTATAAAAAATATACTGTATAAATGGATATGATTTCATGTCCGGGTTATAACTGCTATAACTTCATATGTTTTCCGCATAGGGTTTACAGTTTTGGTGGAGGTATTTGTCCATTTGCACAGTTGTCATGGTAACCACATACCCATCATCAACACTCATGAAGATTCCCCTGAGTGGTTATATTCAGCAAAATGCTGCTGGTATTCTCTTATACATTTCAAATTCGTTTGTTGGAGCATATGTTGTGTTTGCCTAATTGCTTATTCTGCTTTATTTGACACAAGCAAATGGCATCTTGTTTAGTTTAACTTTGTGGGTTCTGTATTTATTTTTTGCCCAATTTTAGGGGCAGTCACATTAAATTAGATATCCTTCAAAGGGGCTTTGTTTACTTGACAGACAAAATATGGGTAGTAGCAATGTATATAAGATCTTTTCTTCAATAGAGTTCTTGGCCTTCTTTTTTCTCCCCAAGTGAGTAAAGTTATAAATTCTGCTCTGTATGGAATTTCTTATGATTCTGCTGATTTGACACTTTTATAGTATTATCACGCCTACGTGACATAGCTAAATTTACCACTGAGCAACCAGGCTTGCTTAATGTGTAGACTACTACAAACATTGATGTGTCCGAATCCCTATTAATGTTTCAGTTTTTAAAACTTTTTATAAAGATATATTGGACTGTGTGATCTAACGCTATGGGATATATCCCATGTGGTTAGAACCCACCCCATCTACATGTAAATTTAAGGGATTCCAGTTAGGACCTTGTTTCCACCTGAAAAAAAAATCGGGTTATGCTTAAGAAAGTGGTTCACATAAAGCAGTAAAATCTGGAAAATTAGTTTAGTCGTTTGTGTTTTTTTTCTTTGAATTTTACAGTATTATAAAGTTTTTTTGTAAAGGCAAAGTGCACACATTAAAAAATAAAAAATATTCCTTGGAGAAAAAGATCAGTTCATTAGTAATTTGGGTTTTGTGAAACACATTTATGAAGATTGTCTGAAGTTTATGAATTGGAGGTGTATGTATGTATATAAATCTATATACATTTAAACATGTCTGGATGGATTATAAAATCTTTGGCTGAATCTTCTGTGTGGGCCAAATTACCTCGAGTGGAATGTTGTGCACAGAGCTTTCATGCTATAAATTTTGTGTGCAAATAGAATTAAAGTGAGCTTTCCATTGGAGAAACAGTTCTCACAATCGCATTAGGATCACCCCTGTCTCTTCAAGGCAATATGTATAGATCAGTTTCAATTAGTGTCATGCTGCAGATATTTTATGTGCAGTTGGCAAAGTCATCTGGGATGAAGGAATGGCCAGATCAATAGAGTTATTTCTCCAGATAATAGTGTCATCGACTCGTCTTGACAGTCTACAAGAGGATGCTAGATCGATTTAAGCACCGCTAAGAGCAGTGCAGGGGAAGAAGGAATTGGGAAGGCCAAATCTGATGTGCCTGAGGCATGCGCATTTCCAACCGTTTTGCCACAGACTGACCCCACACTTTGATCAGTGATCTTGCCTGGCTGTCTTAATTTTATGGACTTCTGTTCAAATGAAGTGTCCAGACATACAATCTTAAAATTAAGGGGGCATGAGTGTGTGTGGACACCTTGGATGTATTTCTTCCTGTGAGATGTTCTAGTTCGTTGGTGTGACATCTGTGGCAGAGCTGATAAAAAAGCCTCAAGTTGGGGAGAATACATTGTTGTGGACCCTGGCAGTGAAAAACTGTTTAAATCCCTCCAATGTCTGTAACAACCGTGACCAGGAGTCCACTTCAGGCAAGTATTCGTAGCTCACAGATAATATTATAGCATTAGTACAGTATTGCTTCAGGCTTGTTTTCTGTTGCCTTGATAATAGGTCCATGAAATTCAAGCTGAGGAACCATACTGCCACCCAAGCCTTTATGATTTTATCCAGAAGGTTCATTGTGACCCGGCCAGCTTTCAGACCGCATCCCACATTCACTGACCATGCAGTTTACCCTGGCCTCTCAGAAGAATGTCTGTTCCAGTGGCTAGCATAGTTGCTACAAATTTAACAGGCTTGTTTGGAGACCTACATGTGTTGGAACGCCGTTGCTAATACAAGTACATATGTGTATACATCGTCTGCATGTGTGGATTAAAATATGTTTATTACTGTCAGAACTGTCAGAACGATTTCTTGAGCGTCACTATGGATACATGTATGTGTAACAAATGTTGAGTTAAAGCAGTGTCACAGGATTTTGATGTAATGTATTGTACTAACAGTGCAATGATATTATCAAACATTGTGCTTTATCAGCTTAGAAAGTTGATGTACAACAGGCAAATAGCAAGAGACATCAGCTGCCAAGTTCTGGCAGATTATGATTTTCCACTTGATCGTCAGTATACAATAGCTGTTCTATTATTCTGTAATGCTGTATACACCAAAAAGAGGAAGACAACATGCATAATTGGACACAAAGGTGGAGAACCAAACTTTTAACCAACAATAAAGGTGATGGTTTAGCCAGTTGCATTGCATTTGTGCACAGAAGATATCATTGGTATCATCATTGGAAAGTGCTTAAGCTCAAGTGATGTGATCTTATCTTACATGTATAATAGGTAAATAAACTAGCATGAGTTACGTATGCATGTACACGTATAATATTGCAGCATAATGCCAAATCAGGCATATATTAGCTAAAGCAAAGCGCTCAGGCTGTGTTAATTTGATTTTTAGTGCAGTAGTGATACATGCATATGTGTGTGCACAAAACAGGTGGGCTTTCCAGTTAGTGTGTTATAATATTAAGTACATAAAAGTGTTATATATTTCTGAAGGGTATATTGACATGTGTATAGGATTCATAAAAAATAGAGGATCGGGCCTGCACACAGAGAGTAGAATACCCTCCACCGACAACCCAGCATTCAACATTTAAACTTCAGTTTAGATGTTTTAAGTCTTAATAGAGTTGCATAAATCTAAAAAGTATGTCAAAGTCGATCTAGTCCAGAAGCAGATTCAGGTTGACTGACACTGACGTTTGATTTGATAAACATTAGTTGTAATTTAAAATATGTGTACAAGAATTAACACAATCGTAAATTAAGGTATCTACACATACACAATTTAAGTCTCGTTAAGAAATGAGTTTTCAAATTAAATTTAATATAGACTTGACAAAAGTCTCTTTTGTTGATAAAGGTTTGCATGATTGCATACTTTTTTATTGTAATTGTGTCACATTTCTGCTGTTATAGATTTATAAATTGAGTAATTGATCATACATGTATATATTGTTCTGTAAAAGTCCAGTCACACCACAGCTGCAACTACTTACAACTTCTGAGATTACTCACAATTTTTCAAAAAACCTCCTGATGTTTAAATATCTTTAAACAGTATTTCAGACATCAAGATTCCCCAAGACTTATCGTACAATCCATCCAGGATTTATGACCACCACCCACTATTTTTCGCTTTGCAGGTTGCCTTAACAGAACAGATCACATTTGAACAAAGTATACATCACCTAAAAGGCAATTTTGTGCTAATTCCAAAAATAGTTTTCCTTATATTTTGACATTTTTTTTATAGTGGTTAAAATGGAAATAAAAATTGAGTTGTTACAGTGGATTTTTTGGACCACATTGAACATACCACAGAGTTCACAGATTGTTTTTAGCTGCCACGTACCCACTGATTGCTATATGTCTTCTATATGTACTACAATCACTATATCTGAATTTCATTTTGTAACAGTTAAAGCATATTTAGCAGTGAAAAAAAAAAAGAAAGAATCTGTGATGTCACTGTGCTTTAGTGTGTGAAATATGGTGCAGATAGTCCTCGGTCTTTATTTCCATTTTTAATCACTGTGGAAAAAATGCCAAAAATAATGGAGACCATATTTGGAATTTTAGGTGAGCCGTACTTTGTTTAAATGTGATCTGTTCTTTTATTTATAGTCCTAAGTGTACTATATATGTATGTGTGACTGTTCCTTTGAGAGGATTGTAGTCTGGTGAACATTGCTCTCCGCCTGTCAGTTTTATGATAAGGTAACTTCATTTGACACATCCACGGTTTTGCCATCTTTTAAAATTTATTTAATATCATATATTTGTGTAATGTATTTATTTATTTATATATAGATATATATTTGATTGGTGTATATCTATATACCAATCAAATAAATAAATAAATAAATATACATGTAGAAATTATCTCTCTAGTTTACTTGATGCTGTGACAGGCACATATACATTGTGCATTATAGTTTATTTGGTACATTGACTGGTAGAGAGGTCCTTGTGGTCTATTTGGTCCGGTTACTGTGTATAAATATGTACATGTATATCTGGTGAAATCTTAGTTTGCTATGAGGCTTGAAGCTAATGGCCATATTAATTCTTTGAATTGGTGTGCATGTGTTGATGACAGCTGTGATAAAACTGTGTTAAATTTTATGGACACATACACACTGGTTCATGTACACATACATGAAGTGCATTTGCTGCAAAAAAGTAGAATGTGGATAGATGTACTGTCATACATGTACATGTACATATAATAAATATGTTTACATGGGAGATACAGTAATGTACATCAAACGTGTATGTCGGCGAGCCAAACAACGGGGCATCATGCCAGTGTCCTAGCACATTAGTTCACACCCTAACTATAAAGTACACAATACATCTAAACGACATCACGAGGGAGTGATAGCTTTCATTGTTGTGTGCGTGTGAGTTAATAGAAAACCCGCAGGAACGGCACCCAGTATTACATGAATTTAACTTTGCAGGCATGATGAAGTAAAATGGAAATGTGTGTTTACATACATGTGTGTATGTCTCTTACGTTTAACCATTGAATTTGACTTAGTGACTGCATGTATGAAGCTGTGCTCAAATGAACAGTTTTGATTGATATGCACTTAAAAATTTTATGCCACTAATCCCTTCTTGATATTTATATTTTGGACATGTGTTTAGATTTAAACCTTGTATTACCAGGCCTTCCCACATCTAATGCACTCTTGAAACAAAGCGTTCTAGTAAGAAACATATTACAAAAGAAAAAGTTTAGGGAAAATGAATTTAGTTGTGCAAATGACACTTCTGGTGTTTCATGAAAGCACGTGTTATAATCACAAAACTGCTCAGAAGCAAAGATGAAGACCTGTATTTACAGTTAGTTAAGTCTAAACTTTGTATTCATTTGTTGTTTACTAGATACGCAAGTTTGTATAAACCAAGATCTAGGCTGTACATAGTTCTTTTTCTTGAAGTGTATCCATACATGTACTGGTATGCTTGGGGTTTTATACAGGTACGTCCTGCTTAACAATTGTTCAGTCATATGAGGACGCAGACTCATTAGGCAGAACATGTAGAAAATGTAGAAAATATGACAGTACGCCAAAGAAGTATAAAATACACTTGGATGCCATACATGGAAAAAAATAAAATCTAAAAGTGCGATTTTGTTTTTATTTTTAGTGTCAGATCCACTATTTTAGCATTCACATTACAGAGAGGTTGTAGTAGGAAACACCCAACTTGCAAAGTAATATAGCTTAAATGTGGCTGTTTATTCCGTCTTTTTATGTTGAACATGTTTTTCCTGGCAAAATGGCTGGCGATTAAATACCTGGCGATGATGTGCATAAAGAGCACGGATGTAAAAGCACGAAGTCACCTACAGTGAGAAATTCTTGAACATGCACCCTTTAATTTTCAGAAGTGCAGCGTCACAACTGGAATATCCACATCGTCACCTGATCTGTACAGGTTCTTGGAATAGAACAGCTGTCAAACTCAATGAATTCAGGATTCTCCCTGTCCTGAATATTTTAGGGTATCCATATATGTGATAGATTTGCAATTTTTTTTTACAGTGCAATAAGAAAACCGTCAAAAAAAATTCCTGAACACATCAAGGATTATTGACAAGCTAAACAAGGATAATGCTGTATCCTTAATAACTTCATTATTTTGGAGTAGAATATGCAAAATTTTTCTCTTCATGACCCAAACTAGCACACCAAACATGTCTTTTGTTTCCCTCTGGGGCACCTTAGCCCCTTTTCTGGAAATTCCTGATATCTCTGTTTTAGTGACACAAGTAAAATGTTACCATAATTAAAACTTTTTTGCATTAGTGTTTTTTTTGAAGTGATTTTTAAGAAGGGTTAAAAGTATATCTGCCTCATTGTGGCAGGTCTGCATCCACTGAAGTATTATGTTGACACCAGACATGACACCCCACCCACCCAGCCACATTATGCTGACACCAGTCCTGTTTCCTTGCTCTGTTCTCTCATAATCATGGTAGCATCAGAGGGATTTTCATAAGATGAGCTCTTGAAATTCCATTCAATCTTTTTTCTCTGTTCAATTGTTAGATTGCGTTTGTGAGATGAAATGGCGCCACTATGTCTGGTTTCTATTGTGCAAGATTCGCAATGGAGGCAATATGATAAATGTGACATATTTGTAACATAAACTGTGTTATATCCTTATTGGGTAACCAGTAAGTACATTCATTGGTCTTATCGGTTCTGTGAAGCTCTTAAATATATCTGTCTATCAACGGTACTCATTTACTGGAATGGTGACTACTTGGATTGCGCACATGATTTGTGTTGATGTGAGATGCTCCAGTTGGTTGTGTGAGTTAGCCAGAGCACTCCATGGTTATAACATCAGAAGACATTTCTCTTCTCAGCCATGTACTTCACTATAATTGGTAGGACGTTGAATCAATAGTGCTATCCAAACAGAGACTGGATGTTTTGATTGACCCATGATTTATTCTCACCAGTCTTTGACATTTGTCTAGCACCCTGGAGAAGCCCACCAGCTGGGTGGTAGTAATTTTCTGAGATCACTTCTGAAAATATTTTAACTATCCAGTTCAAACATACGTCCTTCCATACCAATAATATCCATGGGCTCTTTCGGGGTGTTGGGGTAAAGTAGAAGATCATGTCTCTCAAAGCACATTTTCATTGATCTGTTTTCATTCGCCAACCTTTTCTCTACCGAAGGGACATCAGAATCGGGAAGGCAAGAGAGTTCATTTCATTCATTTCAAGCGTTCCTAGAAAAATGAGCTAACAAACTGGGGTATCTGTGCAGTGCATGTATAGATGTACATGTGTCAAAGATACAGTATGTTTATATTAGAAAGAGGATAATTATGGAAGATAAATGTGTACATGCATGTACAGTGTACTGTATTTCCTCACCAAACAATTGGTGCATACAGTATATCAGAATTTTTTCCTCAGAGATTGTGGAGACTCTTTTGTATGTGTTCTGATTTCAGTGTTTTCAATTTGGTAGCCTATAGTTATTATTTTTACAAATCATAAACATGGCCATTTTTTATGCTTTAATACACTTTACAGTTAACATTCCTTACAAAATGGGGGTAATGTTTATTTATTCACATTTTACAGGATTGAATTACATTTGGCTGACTCTACCAGTGTCACAGGTGATGATTTCCTGTTGGTATATATATATATATATATATATATATATATATATGTGTGTGTATCATTGTATATAGGTAACATTTACGGTATTGAAAGCAAGAATTTGCATGCTAAATGCAGGTGAGATGGATATATCATATACTAATACAGATGTAACACAGTCGGTAATATGTATATACCATTTTAATAGAAATATATGAATGCTTTAATGGCTTACATATACTTGAACTGTAATTATGCACAATCTGTCTTCTTTAATAGAGATGTGTTTAACAACGATAATTTAAATAGCTTCCCCTGATAGCACATTTCTCACTTCTCTCATTAAGAGCCACTGCTTACACAGTGGTTATTTACATGAGGGAATAGATTTTACCAAAATCCTCAATGGCTACCATTAGCATTAGACAATTCCCGTGCTTGTGCCATTTAAATATCACTTGTACGGTTTCTAGGTACTAATTGCCTCAACTATATTATGTGCCTCCTAATCATCTGCTGTAAGTCATTAGTGGTGTTTGATCTCTCTTCCATATCTAATACGATAAGGTACATGTAGATGTACATGTATGTGAAAGTAAGGTTGTGAGTTTACATGAACATTTAGTAGGAATTACATGTTAAATGAGTTGATTCAATGTTTATCAGCTTGTACATATGTGTGGTTCATGTACATGTATATGGCACTAATATAATACCATACATGGCAATTATATGTACTGCTGCTATGTATTGTAAATATATATATATATGTTTTCAATTAATTAGGACCCCGGTATACATGTTTGTGCACTGTGAACAAAATGCATTTGTGAATTAATCAACAAAAATTATAGCTCTCGTGTAGTTTTGTCTTATACACAGAACTCTGCTCTGAAGTAAGCAAATTCTGCAAAAAAAGTATCGAATCAATTTAATTAACAAAGCCTTTGAAGACAGATTACTGTGTCAGAATACAATAAAGCATGCTTCTATTTGTGGCATAAATGTACTTGCATGCATCTCATTTTGTAATATGCTAAGGCTGTGTTGCAGTAATATTAGACCACAGAGACATGTGTTTGTTTGTTTGTTTGATTGGTGTTTTACGCCGTACTCAAGAATATTTCACTTATACGACGGCGGCCAGCATTATGGTGGGTGGAAACCGGGCACAGCCTGGGGGAAACCCACGACCATCCGCAGGCTGCTGGCAGACCTTCCCACTTACGGCTGGAGAGGAAGCCAGCATGAGCTGGACTTCTCACAGCGACCACATTGGTGAGAGGCTCCTGGGTCATTACGCTGCGCTAGCGCGCTAACCGACTGAGCCAGGGAGGCCCCCAGAGACATGTGTGTTGAGCACAAAATAGTATTCAGAGAGATGACAATTATTAAAATTTAAAAACCGGAATTAAAGTAAAAATGTGAAAATAAACAAATCAATTTACTTTGATCGCAAAGGCCAACATAGTGCTGCATTAAAATTACATCCCAAGAATGATGCAGATTTTTATTTGTCTGTGCCTCTAGGTTAACGTCTACTTTGCTAAAGTGGAGCTTGGAAAAAATCTTCTGTTTAGCTCACGGCTGTGTGCAGTCTCAAATAATTTATACCATTTAACTTGTCTGGCAGGGCTTATTTTTCATCAAATTTTGCTAGAATTCCCATAACATTGTCTCATGAGGATGATCCTCTTTTAGATTCCAGTGTATATATTCTGAAGGCCACATAAACAGCATGTAACAGAGATGCATAAGTACTTAATTCTTCAGACAGTAGCAGATCTTACTGATCACTTCAGCAGTCATATTTTAGCTCTCCTGTACATAGCGCAGGTGTAGCTTATCTCATACCTCAAGCTTCGTCAGTGTCCAGTCACATCAAAAGCTATGTTAAAGTAAATCTTCGGGTTAGCATTTTAAAAAGTACTGTACACGTGCATGTTACGAGTACAATAACATGAGGGTAATGTTACATCGTTGATGGGCTGTTTCGGATATTAATTACCATAACTTACAAAATTCATGAGTGTATCTGTGTTAGTATCAGTGTTAAAGACTTAGTCATTTGTGTATTAGAAGCTCTGTTATGGCATATGTTAAGGGTGGTATCTTGAAAACTACTGCATGCAAGAGTAGTGTAACTCGGAAAAACAGAAGACTCATTTTGACTCAGTGTTTCGCCATTTTACTTTGCCATCATTAGGAGAAATAAATTTCATGGTGAACATTATAGATATATATAAACAGGTATGGAGAGAAAGCTACAAAATACAGACAGGTGTGAAATCAACATACATGTAATTTCAGAGTTACACTACTCGTGTATTATGTTAAACTAATCAGTGAAACACAAGGTTACTGCATGTACATGGACATGCATTTAGCTCAGGATGGATGTTCCACTGCTGATGCCATGCATGCAATCACAGAAAATTACAAAATTCATGACCATAATGTTATGATGTAAGCATTGAGCAGAAGTTTTGCATTCATGTCTCTCCTACATGTCTTTGGCAGCCTTGCCACCAATTCCTGCACTTGATCTATCGAGATAGATTCATGTAACTTTGAAAAATGAACTTTGTATAGCACGTGGTTAGTACTTGCATGTCATCACCATTTGAATGTAAGTGTTAATATCGATGGCATTATTGGTAGCTATGGTGGTTACATCATGTCATCATGTGCATCACAACAGAACTGGAGAATGACATTCATTTTAAAAATCATTGTAATCAAGTGATAGCAATCTCCCATCGACAATCAAGTACAATTCAGCATTTCTGTAGCTCTTTAATTTTGCTGTGGAAGCAGTGTGAATTTTAACATGAATGAGCTTTGAACTTTGTTGGTATGCTTTTAACATCATTTTATACTTTGAAACAACCACCTTTATTGAGAACATGGGCGAGACATTTTTTACCAACATGGAACCATCATGCAACATCAAGGCATTCTACGATTTGCGCAATCTCGTGTCTTTACAGGTGCTACAACAGACATGTGTGCGGCTCTGTGGGTGTTCAGACGTGGAGGAACTTCGGTGTTGTGTGAAGGATGCCTTCAGACTAATTGTCCCTCATGCTGTAAGTACTTGTGTGTTTGCTTCAGCACTTAACAGACCCCTGCCACATCCCTTTAGGCTATTGGTGCTGGCTCAACGGCAGATATTGACTCATATGGCACTTGTTAGGATGGCAGGCATCCAAGCAGGAGTGCTGGCTGGTTGGCAGTGGTTATGCCATGACGCTTATTTCCCCATTATCATAACTAAGTGATAATCTGATAGATCCATCGTCTTGATCCACTGAGCTTTGAGGTGTGATTGTTATTTGATCTCACCAAGCTTTACTTTACAGCGGTATAAATTATGCATTTTCTGATATTTGTGTTGAATTGCGTACATATATCCAGAATTCATTTGTGTTCATGTATTCTTATAGCTCTCTGCATTTACATCAAACTTCTTTTGGTAACTTGGGTGTATTTTATAGCAGGTACATATAGAGACACATGTAGCTTGTATCAAATTTGCCATTAGTTTGCCACTTTGTTGTTTTGGGGTAGTTCTCTCTATTTAAGGTGGTAAACCAAGTGGCATGTACATGTACTGACTTGTATCTTGCTTATACTAAGTTTAGTCAAATTTATCTGACTCAAAGTGATAAAAAGAACCTTGTGTTTACATTTACGGAGTGAAAGCTTGCCCTTGTAACTCTGTTTATGGAGCATCAGGGTGCATTGTGCATGGTTGAACATATTGTACATGTGCAGAAGAAATCTGGATAACCCAGTTGGAAACTTGGCACTTCTTGGCTTTTAGTTTAATCTACATGTATCTCCACTCAAAATGCTGAGATCACATACACATTGTGCATGTTTTTAGGGGAAACATTTGATTTTCATGTATTCATGTACCATACTACACACATGTATATATACATGTGGTGACTGTCACATGGCTTTAATATTGAGTTGAACCAGCATCATTCCATGTCTGGTACTTGTGGATGATTAGTGTACTATGAAGTGGGATTTCTCTCTGGCTAGGGGGTCTTCTGAGCTCTCCTCTTCAGACCACTACAGACGTTCGCCATCACATTTCATGCTTAAAGTAGCTCTCGAAGGCACAGCTCAACTTTAAATGAAAATTGGTTTTGTCAGGTACATGTATTTGGAGAGGTGTGGTAGCCTATCCAGTTTTCTCCATCAGTAAATTAGCCTCTGAAGATGGGATAGGTCCGTGGGTGATATTCCATGAAACTACACTCTACATTGTATCTTCATGTTTTAGCAACTATATGTATGCATAGCAATATGTTACGTTTTTAGTGTAAACAGACTTTGACTGTCAGACACTGAATTGAAATTAATGTCTTATCATTTCATAAAATCTTTTTCTATTTGTTTTAAATACATGTGTGTTACATTGCTGCCCAGGTCTCCCTTTTGTTACGAAGGAATAGGAATACTGTCCTTGTTGTCAAACATTACAGCTGTGCTATTTTATAGCTGGTATGTTATCAGTGAAGTCAATAGAACCTAATTGCTTGCACCTGTGTGTAAAGTAAACGCAGAGCCTTTCGGCAAACCGTGGCTATTGGTATGCGTATTGATTAACATCAATAAGAGAGCAGTGATAAGGTATGTTTGTGTATGGTATAGGAAACGTGATTGACAGGTCCTGTAGAGAGATTATGTGGCTTTTATCATCTGTCACAAAAGCACATAGTCTTTAACATTATTTTCTCCGTGTTTGTGGGCCGCACACTCAACAGTTAATGAATTTGGGGATCAATATCGACTGTACGCGCACTTGGAGTATTTTTCTGGTTTACATTCTTTTGCTTTATATGGTTTACGATGTAAAAATTCTACAGTTTTATTTGTAGAAGGATTACCTTTCTATTTACTTTTAAGGTCCTGTCTTTGTGGAAAGCGGATTTTAGTTCATTGTCAGGCTTGGCTTGGTGATTTTTCTTGCACCCGTATTCTGTTACTTGAGTTAGTTCAGAAAGGACTAGTATTTTGTGCCCTGCCATTGTCAGGGCACCATAGTTCTTTTTTACAGGCTACTGTGTAAACCTTGTGGAGTGGTGATCAAACTAAACTGGTTGAAGCATGACAAGTGAACAACAGAGCACCTGTAAAAACTTACTCTTATACATACATGTATGCTGTAGATTGAACATTTACAGATATGAAATACAGGAGTATAAAAAGTAGTGTTCAGCTTACAAATGACATGCAATAACATGTTTTGCAAACATGTGCACATCAGAAGTTATTGGTTAAACCACAACGAATATATGTACATGTGTACTTTATTGCTCACCTGTAATAGTTATCCATAATTGAGATAAAAAAAATAACAAAAACAACAACAACAAAAAAAAGACAACAAAAAAAAATTTTGACGGTTTTGAAACATTCGTTGCCAAGGATTTACATGTAGCTTGGGTTAAATATGGAAGGTGAGTCTAAAATGCCTTTTTTGTTTCTAGATATGAGTTTTCTATTTTATAAGCTCATTTATTGATGAATGCCACTGTCGTGTGATACATGTACATATATGTAACACAGAGTTTAAAGCTCTGACTTTCTTGCATGTATAGTATTGATTTTTTTCCATCAGGGAGCCATTGTGTTATATTTGGCTGAACCAGACAATGAAGATTTAGTGAGCAGTGATGGTGGGAGACATACACTGCCTCGTCAAGGCGTAGCATGGTGAGTAGTCTCCCTTCTTACTGAATCCTGCACTCATTCAGATGAGTATAAACAAATTTGATTTCATACGCAAAATATAAGTTGGTCATTATTGGAAAGAGGTGCTCAATGTATTTCTTCACCTGTGATGAAAAATCCCAGACACTTTGCTCTTATTGCTATATGAGGATGCTCCATACATATACATAAGTACATGCAGTAAGGCTAATAAGGTTGACAAGTTTCTTTCTTTTTTAGTGTTTCTTCTTGGTTTTGCCTCAAAGATGGGAAAATACTGTCTTGTTAATATGCACAAGTGTTCATGTTGGAAAGTGACCTATATTCTTACATCACATTTTCCAACAATTTGACGGCCATCTCTGGATCATGCATCTAAAGGATAATTCTTGCCATAGCCAATGCATGCCAGAACATTGAGGTTGCCAGGTCAAATCCAACTCTCACAGGTTTCGTTATATCTGTACATGTATATGGCTTCAGTTTGGAGGTTTGTTGGGTTCATATACTGTACATTTACATGTAACTCTAGTTTTCTCATAATTACCTACACCTATGAAAAACAGTCAACATTTTTTTTTATTTTTGTGACAACGGTTTTGCACGTAACATTATTTCACCTGTATGATAGCAGTCAAATCTATGGCTGTGAACTGAGCAGAGTTTTTTTTTATTTTGTTTTGAACTTGTCTTAGATTGATTCCTGTTTTGTGTACATCTGATACACATGATAGTATGTACTTTTTAGTACATGTACACATAAACATCAATGATCAAGGCAATATCTAAAACCATTTTAGCTCTGGAAAACAGGCTCTCAAACTAATCATGCTGTACTAAAACTAAAACTAAAGTAAATGAGACAAAACTATGATGGTTTACCAATGAAAAGTTTATTTTCTGTCAACAACCTGCTGATGGTCATGGGTTTCCTCCTACCATTATACTGGCCACCGTCAGATAAGTGAAATATTCTTGAGTATGGCGTAAAACCGATTCAAATAAATAAATAAATATTCATTGGACTCTTGGTCAGGGGGAGTAACTCTTACTTTGTTTTTCTAGAAATGATGCTGAGCCAGGGAGATATAGTAAAAATGGTTTACCATGATGACATTTGATACAATGTTTTCAGTGACATTTAATACAACGAAGACTGCAATATTTACCCTGCTTTATTGATCATAATATGTATTTTTGTTTATCTTGATGTACAAAAAAATGTTAACTAATGGGTAGTGGATACTTCTGAAAGCCAGGTGCAGTTCTTTCAAGATGCTTGGTGACCATGAATGTTTTTGTATGTTGATGTATGTGACTATAATTGCACAGACTTTTAATGTGATGTTTGTGCAGTGAAGCGTTCATAATTAGGGTGTTGCCTGTGGAATTGAGCCTAGTTGGCGGGCTTGCGTAAGAGCAGCCTTCATATTGATCATAACTGCATGAGGTCAGCTCACTAGGCCCTTCATATAATCAGCCTGGCCGCTTTAAAGGAAAATTGGATCCCTTTTTTTTCTTCCAACGATCATTTTGGCAAGTTCTTTTGATGTCTTGCCTTTAGATTTGCAGTTAGCGTTGATTTTCCAAGCATGGACACCAGCAGTTCATTCAGGGCCAGTTCCCATTACCATTGTTTTTTTCACGCTCCAAATGAAGGCATCTCATGTTTTGCTTCCAGGAAGCACGAGCAACAATTGATTGTGAACATTTCTTTTGTCTCGGCAACATTGTCTGTCTCATGTCGTCGCGTGTCTTAGTGTCTTGTGGCCATCAATAAAGTGATCGGAGATGACAGAGAAAGTTGGTGTAAACACTTGTACATGTGCCAGTATATGTAGGTTGCATAACAAAATGCAAGAACGACCCATAGTACATGCTCACTTGAGGGAAATTATTGGACAGTAACAAAGTTGCTTGTACTCATGTAGCTTTGTTTGCTTGCTGGCCCAGAATGATGAATATTGATGTTATCCTTTTGTAACTGTATGCTGATATAGCATCTGGCTTTGATTTGCCACACTTATACATGTTCCTGCATTTCCCCAGCTTGGTAGACTGTTAGTGAGTGAGGTATTTCATATACTACACGAGTGCTTAACAAGGGGACCAGGTAACAAGCTTTCACCGTACTAGCTGTGTGAAATTCATTTGACTTTATTGAAAAGTTTTCTGGATCTGGTTTAAGAAGGTAACGTACATGTACTGTAGGTGCAAAGCTGATTTATTGTTCATGTAACTTTGTATCCTGGAATGATGGGTGAAATCGAATGTTGAAACTGCAATTCATAAATAAGTCATATGTTATGAAAAGTGAAAGTGATTTATGCCTATATGATACTCAGATCAACACGTGTAATAACTTTATCTCTTGATCTTTGACTTTCTGCCTTCTTATTTTTTTGTTGTCACAGTGTTTATTTGCAGTGTTAGTCAACTCTGAGGCACTGTTCATGTACTTGCAAGTACATAATCAGAATTGTGTTGAATTTATCTGCAGTTGGTTCAGTCTGCCTTTCATGTAAGGTTTTGTAGTGTCTGTGTCTCGGGTTGATTCTGCAAAGCCATTTCTGACTTAAGTCAAACTTTAAGACCTCCCCAAAATTAGCCGTTTTACATAAAATTGACTTATGTTTCCTAAGGATTCCAAGGTGGATCAAACCACATGTGTTTATACCCATCATTGTTGTTAATACCCATAGGCAAGGACATCTATTGAACATGTACATGTACATGTAGATATACAACTTTAGATTCATACATGTACACATACCTCAGGTCCATTCATATAGGGGGTGTCTGTGGTTGTGATGATGGGTTAGGCAGGGGAAGCTGTTGTATACAGATTTACATGTTCTTGATTTTATTATCATGTGTGTGATTTTCTTTTCTTATTTTCAGGCAATCTTACAACAGTAAGAAGAAGGTATTGGTAAAACTGGGAGAAGTTGATGACCTTTGCTTGCGGAACCTTTTGGAGGTGACCAGAGCCGGTAAACCATTTGGTAAGCCTGACATATTTGTCTAAGCAGATCAGAGGTACAACACCTTCTTACCTGGGGTCTGTAAATCACCTAAAATTTCACCTAAAGAATGCATGTTTAAAGGCAGATAAATGTCATACAATAAAACTGTTGGTATTGAACTTACATTTGTCTACGTGGATATTGTTCTACCTGCCAATCAAACATGAAAACACATTTCTAAAAATTGTAGAACCCTCAGAATAAGTGAGCCACTTGGCCATGGACAAAATTTTAGGTCATTCATAGTATATGGAAAAACCACACGCAGATGACATTTTGTTCGACACTGTTTAGCACCACATTTAACAGGTCAATACAGTCACTATAAATGTCTCATTTGAATTTTCTCTTTTTATCGATTTTAATTTCCTTGTAACTTAAGGCTTGTATTTATCTAGCTGATTTAGTTGACCAGTTGTAAATGATATGATGTCTGGCCGTCACCAAGATTGATCATAAGCTTAGTGTGTGTGTATGTGAAGTATTTCTGCAGTAACTCTACTGTGAAGTGGACATAATGATGCAGGCTTGTCAGTCTCATTGACATTTATGTACATGCATATATGCTAGTGTGTGCTTTGTCTGCTGTCCTGGATCACACCCTGTTATGAATGCATGATTCTGTTATTGAATCCTGTACTCTGGGGTGTGTGTTTGTGATGGGAAATGTCATATCTGTAACTCAAGTTGCGTATTAACTGCAAACATCTGTTTATCACAATGTGCAGTTAAGGACTGTCTATAAATGTACGTCATAGTAAATGTACATTACCATTGTTTCACATAATCATGTCCTTTGCTGACCTTATGGACAGGCAGGCATTTATAATTAAATTATTTTTCGCTGGCAGACCTGTGGTGGACACCATAAAACCATAATAAATAATTTCTCGTGTTTATGGGTGATTTACAAGATTGTACTATTTCACAGATTATATACAGTTCCTTTGTGTGTTACATATACTGGTACATGTGTAGATATTGTAGTTTATGAAGGTAAACAGCTTAGCAGCTAGTGCTGATTATATAATGTATGGTATCTTGAATGTTACTTTGGTCTACAGGACTGCCACTGTCTGACAAGTGTCTAAAATATTTTGTACAGTGAAACTTTATATAATTATATATTAAAAATACCTACATGTAGTCCAAGGGAATAAAAGTGGGACTGCCAAAATTGCAGCTTGAATATTTATGTCTGGTATTTGTTGTGGTAAAACTCTGGCACTACTCCAAGTAAAGTAAATATAAGGAAGTATGACTTCTTTGTCCATGTGTATTTTTTGGAAGTATGTATGTTTGTAGGTAACTCGTACATGGGAAGGTCTGCCAGCAACCTGCGGATGGTTGTGGGTTCCCCCCCGGCTAAGTCCGGTTTGCCCCCACCATATATGGCCGCCGTCATATAAGTGAAATATTCTTGAGTACGGCGTAAACACCAGTCAAATAAATAAATAAATTGTAGGTACCTTGTGTGGTGTATTCATTTTCTTTCACCAAACATAACATGTCAGGAAAACATGTGCCTTTGCAAGCCAAGTTGATCTTTACTGACAGGTTCATTTTGTTGTTCCTGTTGTTTCACTTGTAACAACAACACTTGTAGGAAGAACTTTCATACAGCTCAGTAGCTGAAGTGAAGAACAGTCAGTAGCTTGACTGCTGCTTTCACCAGTGTTGAGCAACTGACTGTTCTGGTCAATATTGGCCACTCACAATCATACTGGCGTGACTGCATGGTACTTTTTCTCACAGCCTTTGGTCCTTTTGTATCGCTTTATCTGGCTATACAAATTTATCTACTGTAGGCTGCAAAACGGTGACACATACTCCACGAATACTACTATTGTTCTATGGATGTCAGTCTAATTCATGCCAGACAAACCAGATGGTAGCGCGTTTGTGTCACCTGTGGTGGCTGGCAACTGTTACATTACCCGGTTGTATTTTCATTTCTTTATTACTTCATTTGGATGATGAAACATCTGAACTCTTAAGGTTTTAATGGTACAGTACTGGCTGTCAGATTCTGTCCTGTTTATGGTAGTAATGAATTATTGTAAAGGTTGGTCATGAAAAGTGATGGATTTATGAAATATCTGTGGCAACCCTGAATGCATGCTGAATTTGCATGTGTACATGATGCTATTTTCAGAGACATGACCTCAGTCATGTATGGCCAGAAAGCCAGACCACATCTTACTGAGGAGTGTGTTTAAACCAAATGTACTTTATATGTGTTTTAGTTTAGTAGAATGTAAGTCACTGTATAGTTACATATAGATAGAGTACATGTATTAAAGTATGAATGTATGTGAATATTCTTTATGTTTGTAGCTCTGTCCATACCCTTGTTGGATACACAGACAAAGAGAGTGTTGGCTGTCTTACTGGTGAGAATATTATCCTTTGGTTTTCCTCATCTGTATTCTGCATGAAAAGATATGTTTATGTGTATATGCTTAATACCACTCTCATGTAGCAGCTGATAGCATTTCCTATGTTAAACCACAGACAACATAACTAAGTCTTCAGCCTTTCAAGTTACATGTAAGACATAAAGAGCATCGACTGGGTTAATATTACAATCTTCCCCTGCAGTTTATTTATTTAGTTATTTATAGTTGGACTGGAGTTCAATGTTTTTATTAGTGGTCCCTGTTAGTATCCTAGAGGCCCACCTCTTGAAAATCGTTCACATTATTGTTCTTAGTCAACTTGTAAAATTTGCAATATCTCGAAAACTGGTAAAGGTGGAAAAACCAAACTTTGGAGCCTGAGGAACGTATGAAGCATCTTTTAAAGTTTTGTACTGTTTACCAGTTGTGTGATTTAGCAGCCATTTTGAATTTTATTGATAAGGTGAAAAATCTTCTGCAAAATGGAATAACCTATCGAGATAAGCTTTTTGTTTGCAAAAGTGGATTAGGTGGATCACCCTACCCATATTGTAAAAAACTTTTAGTTTGGTATGCAAATAAACTTGGCTCAAAAGTAGGTCAATTTTTAAAACTTCTTAAAATCATTAAACAAACACACTATCAGGTGCCTATTGAAATAACGATTACAAATCTGCAAGAATTATTTTTGTACTTTGTGTTATTTTCATGTTTTGACCAAAAAACCAACAGAAATTTGACAGAACCATCCTATGTAAATAACACAAGAGCTTTGTGCCAGACTGCATGAAACCATTGACTACAGTTTACGGTGGGAACAGTGATCAGCTCTGGGACACTGTATTCTTTTAGTCTTTTGCTCTTGGGCACCAACTTCACAACAGTGTATTATTTCTGTCTTTGGTCCTCTAGTATCAGCAGATCAGGGCAACCTAATCTCTATTTTAATCTTCAGTACTTGGCCAATTGTAAATGATGCTTGGCAGTGTAGGGTTCAAATCCAGAACATTCCTTTACATTGTTTTTTTTTGTGGTTTTTACCATTATCATGAACTTCATAGACATCAGGCTACCAGAAGTGGTAAAAGTCTAGTCGCTTGACCCCATCTATTTTAAAATGAATGGTTATCAGCCTTTAATTACTAAATAAAAAGGAATAGAAGAAATTTTACGATTGACTGTTACAGTGTTTTCTTTTTTTTGTTGCTTTTTTTGCAACATAATGTGCACATCTCTCAATGGCTTTGTCCAAAAAACAACATGACATGATATGATTTTTGTCATCAAGGCCCTTTTTTTAATCTGAGAATAAAGTTCTGTACAGCTATCGACATACCGGACGGATATGTTCGCTGATAGGGAAGAACTTTTTTGCGGTATATGCAACCTAGATCCCAGACATGCTAGGCAGATTTTTTCATCGCTAGCAGTCAGAAAGGTATATCATACATGTATGACCTACATGTAGTAAACCACATGACTTAAACAATATGGCACCATTTTGGAAATTATTTACAAATTTCATGCTGTTTGATTGGTCTTGTTGATTGCCAAAATTCCCAGAAACAGACATACTGCTCAGATAGAGTGAAATCTCCTGCATATTATTTTCTCATATCTGTCATGTTTAATATGAGCGGACAAGGCTACCTGCTAAACATGCCTTACCAACATTTGTCCATTTAGGAGAAAAGATGGTGGAAATTATTCCATTGTATTGTCTCCCACCTTTTATGTTTACATTGTACATGTGTACCACTAAAGCCCTAATATGTTTCATTGAAACTTCACCCTAAATTTACTAGCAGTATTTGCTTTACAGTAGGGAACGGCATGCAAATAGCTTTTATCAAAGAAATCTGTGACGTGTCATATACAAGTGCTCCTCCCAAATATGCATACTTTACTTCCATTCTCACAATGTACCACAAAGTAGTAGGCAATAACAACATTGTGCCACTGGGCTATTACATGGACATGTAAATCATGTAAAATAAATGAGAAGATAATTTCAGGATGCATCCAGACGAAACAAGGAAAAGAATAATATACTTAGGTAATGCCAGGTAATCGCAGTAAAGGTATGTAATTGTAGGCTGCGTAGATATATTGTGTGAGCTTCCATGAATAAATGATTCATTAGTTTGCTCTGAGGTTCTCTCTTGGTCCCCTCTGTCTGCCACATGGATGATCAAAAGCTTTCAGTATGTAAATTATTTAGTAGTAAATCTACGAAAATCACTGGGATGCACTATGATAACAAACAGTTGGCTTTCTCAACCCTTTTATATGCCACATCCTTCGTGAATACACACATCAATTTATGATGAGGGAGGATTTCATTATGGAAACACCACAAAAGCCTCAAGCAAGGCTCTGCAGTGGTCACAGAACTTTGCGCCAAATGTATTCTATGGTGGAAAAAAGAAAAACAGTAAAAATGAAGGGTAAAAAAAAAAAAAAAGAAATATAGTGCACATGAGAGAAAGATAAGGTATTAAATCTATATTTTCAAATCATTTCAGGCTACATGAACTCAGCTTATGTTGGTTCTTCCCCTGCTTTTAAGGAAAAGACACTTAATACTAGTGCTCAAAAGTAACATTTTCTTGGATTCTTGTAAAAATTGCAGTCTGTATACAATCAGTTCTAGTTTTTTGGAAACAACTATATGTGCACACGTATGAGAGCCATGTGCAGACAGCCAAGTGTCAGTTGATGTCTCATTTTTTTTACCAGTCATAGGACTGCAATTTTCAATGTTCCGTTCTCAGGCTGAGGTTGACTGTTTGAATCTGGAGTATGTGGGCCCAGCCCATTTTGTTTGCCTTAGTGTTAAAAGAGTTCCAGTGGTAACTGACTTGCCCCTACAGTATGGCTGCTTTCATAATTTTCAAATATCTGAGGTTTGATTGAATTTATTTCTCTTGCGATGCGGGTTGGATATTTTGAATCTTATGCTTATTTTAGGGTAGATATGCTTATCTACGGATTGCCTGGGATTTCCTCTTTCTTCCCATGATAGCTGCAGTTGTGTAAGTGAAATATTATTGAGTATGGCATAAAACACCAATCAAATATTAAATACTCTAAGTGTTAAAATTTATGCTGCTGGCATCATGCTATCTATTGTTTTCTTGTCTTTTCTTTATGCCGGAGTTTTGTCAGATATATGTACATGGTAGAGTGTCGTCGTTGCTTCACATGACATATACTTTAAGACTTTCACACCTTGACTTAATCCGAGTTCCGTTGATTCTATATTTCTTGCCATTCACCCTCTTAGCTTCAGATGTGTGTTTCTGTACCACACAGCTTTTTAACGTGAGCTGTTTGTGAATTAACACAAGTGCCTGGAATTCACAAAGCAGGAAAGTAGGTCCAATTATACTAGCTGTTTCTGTTGTTTTTCTGTCTGTAGGATTACCTTTTCTATTTATTCTTCACTATTGACTTTGTGTGTTCAGCTGCAGCCTCTAGTGCATGAAGAGTTACAATTGATTTCAACAGCACAACACTGATGTTTGATGAAATGCTCTTTGGCGAGAAAAATAAAACCAACGGAATATGGACTCATCCATTTGTTGTCACATGTGGGACATGTATGGCTTTTTATGAACATGTTCAGTTTACAGATTCATCCAGGGAGTCAGTTGCAAAACCCCTTTTTCGTTATAAAACACTTGTCTCAGACTTAATACTTTTTACCATAATGCGTTCAGTCTAAAACATCACACCTAGGCTATTTGTATTGGCCAGCCTAATGTCATTTTTTTTATTTTTTTGTAATAGATATCTATTCTGATGGTGGAATATAACATATATTTATCATGGCAAGCATGACTAAACAGAGATCATTCTTATCACACTAGATTATAAGGAGATGCTGCTAAGCTATCAGAAAGATTTTTGGCTTTTTCCCATTATTTTGAAACTAGTACATGTAAATGTTGGAAAATCGGTTTTCACTTAAAAAGTAATGGATACATAAAAAGAGGATTTCGTTTAATAATACATTATTGCTTTCAGCCTTACTTGTGTCACTGTAAGCCATTCCCAATCTAAAATACACAGCTAGTGTAAGTTTTCCCATTTGTTGTCTCTTCTGCTATATCTAAGATTTATGGTTGTTATACATGTATAAGCTATATGGAAGCTGGCAAAGGTGTCACGACTGAGTAAGGCAAAGCCACTAACCTTTGACCTATAATGCCCATACTGTGGCTTTACATCAGGACTTACAGTACTAAACCACAAAGAAAATTGAAAAAAAAAAATATTTCCAAAGGTGTACCACATACTAGTGGCCAATTCAATAAAGTAAGTTTTGACATTATCAGCATTTGGAATTTAAGTGATTTAACATTTTTTTGGAGCTTTGATGCTGAAAATTGGAATATGTATGTTTAACAAGATGTAAGAATCCCCATTAAAACTACATGCAGTAAAGTATGCATCATAACAAAGTTTTAAATTTTGAACTCAAGCTCGCCTTTAGTTATCAGCCCATTGGGAGTGGCAGTGGTTTGCTTCATCCTCAAAACAGACCGGGTGATGTATTGTTGAGATAAATATTAATCATATAAATTCTTGTCTTCCTTCCTGACTCTGTTCTTATTCTGAATACATGTACATGTATGTTTTCAGACTTCCTGTGATAAACTATCTGCAGACGAAGAGTGCTGTGTTAATTTTTTAGAAGAGCAGGTAAGTAATCTTGAAGTTTTAACAACTTCTTCTCCATTTTTGTTTTCATACTGTGTGATATTTCTGGGATTATCAGCAATTGTGAACAACATACCATACTGTGATGTTTTGTGGATTTTAATTTGGACGTATATGGCCCTTGTCATATCAGAGTGTTTCTCTGTACACAATGTCCTGTGCATACCTTGGCCAAATGAAAATATATATATATATATATATATATATATATATATATATATATATATGTCTTCTCTTTGTTTCTAGATAAAGTAGATGAGATACTGTTTTGTCTTAGTAAGCAAATGAAATGTAGTATATCATAAAAAAAAAACAAAAAACAAATAGAACTGTTCACATCGAAGTGTATGTAACTGCAGAAATATTGTGTGAAGTGCTCAGGATTTTGAAATAATCTAAACCTATTTCTGCTGTGTATGTATATGGTGTTTATTGCTCAATTCTGACTTGCCCTGTACTTAAAATACATTTACCCCAAAAGCCTGTACCTTCTAGATGTACATACATTCAAATAAGCAAAGCATTCATAGTGTCTAGGGTATAGATTGATATCTGGTTAATGTTTTATGCTCACGTCACCAAATGGGACCTGGCCTCATTATGTGTGCTATTTGATCTGAGCCTCACGTACGGATGTATTTCATCTTGTTCGTGCAGTATTGAACAGAGTTTCTAGTATTTGTGGGTACTGAATGACCTACAGCTCATCCATGGGGCATCCTGGGTCATTGAAGTCAGTCTTATCATTTAATCATATGATAACTGTAGAGTTGCATGTTGGGATTTTGATACCTGCCTCACTAAGTCGTGATATTTAGCCCTGGCTGTGGAAGTACATGTTGATTATGTGCTGCAAAGTGTACAAAACATCTTAAAATCATTACATCTTTCCATGAAGTCTTCTTGAAGTGAATGAAAAGTATGTACTGTAACTTTAGATAAAAATGATGACCAGAAGGCCCAATCTGTGAAATTAAGCATGTGTCTGTAAATGCAATTTTGGTGCTCATAGCTGACAAGAATTTCAGTACTGTTTCAAAGTGAAATTCTGGTATTCCTGAGACACATAAACCAACATGAGATATTAGATAGGCAAATGTAGGTAGGCCTTCGTTAAAATGACAAAATCATTAAGTTATCATCTTAGCTTTGTAACGTGAAAACTGCATATTGGAATGAAATAATCTAGGGTTAGTTAGACACAAAATAAATGCTAAGTATACTAAGCATGTGTGTATGTATTGTTATACTGCTTCAAGGGTGAGATGTGAGATGGACAGTGAGATTAACACACTCACCATGCATGGGAAAAAGGAAATACGAAGTGACCAGAAAGTACATGTATTACACGGTACCTTTACATGTACAACTCTGAACTATGGCAAAATGTGCCTACGTATCACTGCATGACTGTACTGCTCGTTTTCATCCAGCCCCATTTTCTCTAGATGCGTAAGCGAGCCGGTGGCTGCCGAGTTTGGGAACATGACAGGATCTGTTGTTACGAGCCCCACACTGTTGGACAGGAAGTCTGTTCTATTTAACAGGCTTCTGCTTGCATGACTTAATAGAGCTGAGATACACCAAAGCTGGAGCTTTGGCTGACATAAGCCAATCACCCATCGATCTAATGAATTAGGCAGATGCCATATCCAGTTTTGAACGTCCTAGGAACATTGTTTGTTCATGTGATTTTATTGCATATTGCAGACTTATATTAGCCATCAAGTTTCTGTTTTGTCATTGGCTGGGAATGTGCAAACACAAAGTGCCTTTCATTGTCTGCTGAATTTCACTAAATATGAAGGATGATGAGTGGAAGAATGATATATACTTCTATAGTGACGTGTTCTTGAAGTAAATTTATCTCAGGTCGCAAGTATTTTTCTAGTTTTTCTAGGATTAATTGCTTACAGTCAAGATATTTGTTAAAACCTATATTTTTTTATTCAAAATTTTATTTAAACTTTGTCTAATTACCTGTATCATATAGAAGATAAAGCACAATGTACCAGGTTATGTTTTCCATTAAATACATGGAAAGAAGCTTTCTTCAAAATTTTATTTAATTTTGTTTAATTTAATACATGTATTATATAAAATATAAATGACATTGTTGCTGTGTACTACATGTAGGTTATGGTATTTTTTGTTAAGTATTTTGAAAGGTGTTCATACACCTACATGTACACTTCTGTCGAAGACCGGAAGGAAAATTTGGACATAGATTGGACATAGTACTCTGCTCTCATTGTATAAGTTGCATGTTCCAGTATTTACCCTGAATGTTCCTGAATTAATACCAAGTTCATTGAGGGCAATACATTACAGTATGTATTTCCAAAGCACTTTAAAAGTCATTCTTTCTCTTGATTGGTAAATACCTTACCAGTACAAAAAACGTCACATCTATTATGAATTTGCATGCATGTGTGTCTTTTTCTTATCTGATGTACATGGTATTTGTTCTGATCCTTTCTGCTGTTGAGCGCTAGCTTGTTTTTGTCTGCAGTAGTCTTGTGTCCATTATCTCCTCAATGGGTTGGGCTGAGTTGTATGTCGTTGTTTTATTGATATGCCCTACCCATTCCTGCCATTAAATGGGCCAGCACTTTAGGAAGGATGATAGATGGTATGCGCTCAGGTTAAGAGACTTGCTCATTAATTGACATGGAGAGGAATGGCTTTGGATGAATGTTGAGAAAAACTCATTTCATGTCAAACAGACATGTTGTTGTGATCTGTAGCCTGCAGCTTAGGGTCAATACCCGAACATGCAGAGAGATTGACAGTGGCACATGGCTTTGTGTTCTGTAGAATTTAATGTAACCAGCTGCTGTTGGAGTATGGATTGGCCTGGGCTTAACTCTGATGTTGATCATTATTGTAGAGTGGAAAGCATAATTAAAAATCTTTTCACTAAGAAAAGGATTTTGTTGTTAATTTGATCCTTTTAATAGCATGCCCTAAATAGGCTGTATGTATGTACATGTATATATATTTGTATGTTATTAAACTCCTATACCTTTGTCTGCAATCATACATCTGCTACAGTAGTCTACACCCTCAAACATTCATGTACCTGTATATATATAAATGGAATGAATTAATATGTATCGCTCTTCGTGGACAAGCTTGAATATCATGATAAATACAATTTGAGGTAAAAGGATTGATAAACCATGCTGACTTTACTGGAGATGGTGTAGAGTTACTATTTAGTTAAGATCCACCTAATTCAGCACCTATGGCCATACAGTACAGCCTTGAACTGTGGGTGTCTCACACTCTAACTACTGTACTGTCGTGTTAAACTGCATCCACTGGCACTGATGTATTCACAGTGCACTGTGAGCTGTAACTGCCTGACTGAGCCCTTGAAATGCAGAAGAATAATAAGGAACTATAATTGCATGTGTGCAGATATGGCTGTTCAATGGCAGCTAATGTGCCAAGTGGTTAAAATACAGCTAGATCAAATCAATCAGGGCTTGTTAGGCAGGCATGAACTGGGCCAGCGTTGAGCAGTTCAGATTTTCTTCTTTCGTCTGGTGGACATGGGGTGGCATGCCAGTATCAGCTGGTGTTCATGGGAGCTAGCCGAGCCTGCTGTGTACTGTCCTATAGATCGGAGGCACTGCCTGCCAGTGGAGGATGCCCATCTCTTATTCATCGGCCTCACTGGTCCCAGTGTCGCGATGCACATTGGGCGTTCAGCCTGAAGCTCCGCTCATCATCAGTCCCACCGTATGATCAAGCGAATACATCTGTTGTCATAGGCCAAGGAGAATGGGCAAGCCTTTGCCGCCTTCAGCTTGAGTATCTTCCCTGGCTAGCTGCCTGCAGACAACGAACAGGGGAATATTGTAAAGAGATCGATTTGATAGAGTAGCCCGTCTCATCCAACAATTCGCGGGTCAACTTGATTTTGTCAGCATTGATTCTCACTAAGTCAGCTTATACCCCTGTCCTGGCATTTTTGTGGGAAGGCCCCCGTCGACTATGGACGTCATGTGCTCTACGTGCTGCAATTTCAATCATTAGCCTGCTATGACCACTAGGGCCAGTGTCGTAACAACTGGGATGTGATTGGACCAAGGTGTTCAGTTCAGGCAGCTACCCCGGGCAACCCTCCTGGCCAATCTCGGAATTTACCTTCAAGATTTGATTCCTCAATTTTGCATGGTCATCTTGTTTCATCATTGTCAAATGCATTGCTATCCAGGATGTCATTAGCTTTGCCTCTCATTCTGTATAGGAAGGGGGGGCAAAATGCATTCGCTACTTCATCGAGATTGGAATGCCCTGTGCAGTTTGTGGTATGAGGAAAGTAAATGCCCATGTGCGTATGGAATCTGCTTGTACATGTAGCTGGCGGTTATGGGTATGTTGTTCTCCTGGTGGATGGTCCAGAGAAAATCGAGAGCTGTACATCTCATTTCATGGCTAGTTCTGCTGTAGGTACTACAGGCTATCTTTAAGCTGCAGCTTATCACAATTCTAGCAAGTGTAAATTATGGGTTGTAAGCCAGTGAGTACAGGCTGAGATTTACCAGTGCACCACGTGGAAGTATCACTCCTTGAGTGTACTCAACTGTCAGTCAGATCACATTTCCCTGAAAACACTGATACGAGAGGTGTGAAACCTCACTGGCAAGCTCCAATGGCATATGGAGAAGTCATTTCATTGTGCAAAGATAGAACACAAAAGTTACGAGTGGTAACAGCTATGCACCTACCATCTGGTTAAACAAGGGTTGTGCCTGTGTGGTTTGAGGCAACATTGGGGGGATTTCCACTCTACGGAACATTCTCAGTGCTCGCACAAGGGGAAATACTGGAACATATTTAGGTGTCTGCAGCTTCCACAATGACTGTTTAAGGGGATTTTGAGTCCTTTCATCTCAACTTCTTGACTGCGTTCTGCGCCTGAGTGGAAGGAGTTTAGTGTACAGACAAAGGATCCCTGGTGGGTCAGCTACCTGGTCCCCTGCCGTGAGAATCACAGCACTGCACCTGTAGCTCTCCTTGTGCGGTCACTCAGTGCGGGAAAGCACCATGGGCAATGTCAGCGTAAGTACTCTTATCATGCTTGCAATGCATCATGTTGTTAGAGAATAACCATGTAAGCATACATGTTTACATTATAATTCTGGGTTTTTTTAATGTGTTTGGTTTGTTTACAGTTACCAGAAATGTTTTTTTTTCCTTTTTGTAGTTGGGAAATATTGATAAGTATAAGTTAAATAAACTATAACAATGGGCATAATTTTTAATGATGCAAGGTGCAAGTATGTACAAATAAGTTATTTTGTTAAACTGTCTTTCCATTTGCGTGTAAATGATCAAAAGCCTATATTGTTATTGAAGTGCAGCCTTGTTTTTTTGTACTGAGCTGGTTGTACCGTATATATGTGCATTTGGCTGACCTTATATGCATGTACATATAACTACACCACAGATGTTCATGTGTAAGTATAACATTCATCATGAGTAAGTAATAATGTTGGTAAAATTCAATGTGGACTTTGGTCCCATTTTGTTGTGTGTTTGTTACTACATATAGTTAATTATACCTATGCCGATGCACATATACAGTTATACAAGCAGTTGTGGTGCACACAAAATGGCATGCACATGTTATCTTGACCCTTATGGCCGCAGGCCTGATCAGAGTTTTGGTTGAGTGCTTTATAAACATTCATTTACATACATGTACATTTCCATTGAACAGTTCGGTCTGCATATATTGTTGTGATATACTAGTACAGATAAGCTATTCCTGTAGGTGACTGTAATCCACTTGTTGTGCCTTGGTTTACACCTATTCTGGTAGACTACCATACAATGGCTTTATGATCCGTTTGTGTATATGAGTGTTACACTCATGGTATAGACCTTATCAGTAAAGGTGGCTGATCCATTTAATGTCATAATTTGTGACATTTTCGTGTGATGTCAGTATGCAATTATATTGTAAGCCTATCGTGGTTTCATCACACCGCCATGACTACACACAAATAGCATGTTATGCATGTTATGTCTTATACTGTAATCTTTTATGTCACATAGATGTATGTTGATATCAGACTGTATGTAACTCACTGGGGCTTACTGCAAAGGTCACTAAGGCAGTATTATAATTTGTAAATCAAAATGAGCCAGTTTCTACTAGCTGATGTAAATGTGTGTGTATATATATCTACATGTATAAAGGATATATTCCACAAAGAAGAATGAGAACACTAATTATGTTTTGAGTGATGCTTTGCCTTTATGCTTCTTGGATTATCATTTCTGATGGTCTATTTAAAGGAGAAGAAAACATAAAAGTGATGCAAATAGCAAATAAAAAAGCATGATGTGATTTTTAATATTCATATTTTTTCTTTCAAGACGAAAAAGTACTTGAAAATACTTTTATATGGTGGGTATTTGGGACCACCTCTTCATATTTATCTTTGCATAATAATGTTTGAAAAATGAGGTGATGCATGTCTGTTGAATTTATTTCAATGTAAATTTGTTGTTTGTATCCTAACACATCTATTTTATCTAAATTATAATATTTATGAACATATTAAAATGTATATATGATTAAATCTTACATTGAACACATCTCTTAGCTGAAAGGACAAAATTCTAACACAAACATATTTATTAATGTTCTACATGATTTATTTATTTATTTATTTATTTGATTGGTGTTTTATGCCCTACTCATGAATATTTCACTTATATGACGGTGGCCAGCATTATGGTGGGTGGAAACAGGGCATAGCCTGGGGGAAACCCACGACCATCCGTAGGTTGCTGTCAGACTTTCCCACTTATGTCTGGTCTTTTAAATGAAGATGCATTACATCTTCATTTAGAACATTACCATGTCCTAATAATAAACAGTATACATGCATGCCAAGAAACACTCTCAAATACCCACCGTAAAACACTAGTTTTCAAATGGCTTTTTTTTCATTAAAGAAAAATGAAAAAAAAAAAAAAAAAAAAAAAAAAGAGAACATATTTATAACTAACTTTTCAATCTCTTTCATCTGAGCTGTAGGTTACTTTTATGTTTTCTCCACTTTTAATGGTACACATGCATATTTCAGATGTCAGTGCTATAATGATATATAATGAAAAAGAAAAAAAGAGAACATATTTATAACTAACTTTTCAATCTCTTTCATCTGAGCTGTAGGTTACTTTTATGTTTTCTCCACTTTTAATGGTACACGTGCATATTTCAGATGTCAGTGCTATAATGAAATTTAATTAATGTTGACAATTATGCATGAATAAAATACAGTATTCCAATGACGCCCACCAGCCATATAATTTAACAAACCTGAAATACAGACATGTACACCATCTTGCCCTGATCATGGGTGAATGGTGACAGTAAGTTGTCTATAACTTGCACTTGTGTGGCCGTTGGTGCGGACTAAACCACTTGTCTTTAACTGTTGTGATGTGCATATATATGTATTTATCACACATGGGCAAGTTTGATTGCAGTTTGTCAAAGGTCATTGGTTCAATCTGGGTTCCACCAAAAATGAAATCTAATGCCAGGGGCCACCATGGCCGAGGTGGTTAGCACGGCGAAGTTACCCAGCCAGGAGCCTCTCACCAATGCGATCACTGTGAATTCAAGTCCAACTCAAGCTGACTTCCTCTCCGGCCTTGCGTCGGATGGTCATGGGTTTCCCCTGAGCTCTGCCCGGTTTCCTCCTACCATAATGCTCTGTCATGTTAGTGAAATATTCTTGAGCACGGCGTAAAACACCAATCAAATAAATGAATGCCATCATGTAAGTGAAAATTTTTTTGAGTATATGGCTTTAAATAGCAATCAAGTGAGTAAAATTCATGTAAATTAAACACTTGTAAAATGTCACTTTGATCAATTAAAGAAATGTTGGCATGTCACAAGTTGGAATAATCATCACTGCTGTAGTAGTCTGTTGGATAATGTTGGTGGGGCTCGCCGGCTTCCAATTCACACTTGCCAGTACCAAGCATGCATCTCATTCCCTGGTTGATGAGAAAATATAGCGTACTTTATAGCAGACCTTGATGTTAGCTGAAGGCCTGTTTTATGATGTTTGTGTAAAGACTTATCTCTACATACTAATTATGTGGACATTATCTTTAAATATCCAAGGTATCAGATCGCATGCATGTATTTGTATGTGCCGTTTCTTTAGGGATGAGTTGTCAGTGAACATGAAGTTCAGGTGAGAAGTGAGCAGTAGTGCATATTAGTCTATCTGTAATATTTTAGTAGGTATATGTGCTTTGTGAAGTATTCTGAGATTCATAGCCACTTTGTCCAAGCATCAACTACCGTATATGATGATTATATGATCAGACTGGTGCAGGCCTCCAAAGCTTATAAGACTTTTGTTATGCTCAGCCAATGTCACTATGAAGTCATGGCAAATTTTATTAGAGGCCTTTAGTTAAACGTTATAAGTTGAACTTGTAACTTCAAACTAGAACAGGTAACTAATCCAAGTGTGAAGTTAAAAGTTAAAACTTGAAATGTCAAACTAAAGATCCTTTTGCATTATTTTAATGTGATTGTATGTTACATGTGATGACAACACAGCATTTTTAGTAATTCCAGACGAGTGACGTCCAGTAAGTTGCAGTTAACATCATCACTGCATATTTTTTTTTATCTAATTCTGCTTTAAGCCATGGTGCTAGGGAGGAGTGTAAATTGCTACTATTTATACATTTACATGAACAATTAAATAAAACACTGACTGAGGTAAATTGACAAGAGGTTGTATTTCACCGGATACGTGTGACTATTTGCCAGGTATCACACTATCGTCGCTGCTCTGGCCTTACTCTCAATGCTGTATGTTTTCAGTTATATCTTATATAACAGAAGACCAACAGTCTGATTCCTGAGCGGTGGAAGTAATTGTGTTAATATAAATTCAGTTACAGTGTATTCATGTTGGGCTATAACATGAACTCATTTACACTTATTTTAATATATGAAGAGAAATTTATGTTTTACTCAAGAATATTGAATGAGTTTAGTATTGGTTAGTTTTACGTGTGAATTAAGGAAACCATCACCCTATGTAAGGAACTTGACAAAGATCTTTATTCTGTTAAGTCACAGTCAAGCCTGCAGGCACTGGGTACAAAATTGAAACCTCATTATTCAATAGCCTGTCATCTGCTCTCTCTACCTTCTTGGTGACTGGTAGTTAAAATGTTGGACCTCATACATACATGTTTATATTTATTTTTTTGAGTGTTTTCACAATATCGTTGGCTGTCCAGTTTATGTGCAGTGGAAACTGCAGCGCTTGCCATGCAGGTTCCTGACGTAAAATGAGCCTTTGGGAACTTGATTTGAATACTGACCTTAAAGGTTAACGGTTAGTTGATTGAATAGATGATGTGGCCAGGCATTGGGGACCCTTGGCGTATGCCTATGTCTACAAACCTGTCAGCCGATTACCAACTTATTTGATGCAGTTCTACTAACAGTGACATTTCAATTTATGTTACGCTTTAGTTTTCTTGTCAACAGAACAGCATCTGTCCATTTTGTATTTATTTATTTTATTGGTGTTTTATGCCATATTCAAGAATATTTCACTTACACGTACTTGTATATGATGGTGGCCAGCATTACAGTGAAATGTTCTTGAGTACGTTGTAAAACACCAATCAAATAAATAAATAAATGAATATAACTGTGTAAGTGTTAAAGATACTTTTTTAAACATTGATGTACCTTTAATGTTTTCATCAGGCTTCTTTCATTATCTACAGAGAAACTGTGCATGGCAGTCCAGAAACTGTTTCATGACTCAGTGGGCTGAATTGTTGATGATGGTTACATTGTCACATAGTTACTGTAGTTTCTAAAAACATTGTCTTGAATTTGAAATAATAACTGATGGTTATGTCTGAACATGTCTGTGGCTTTGAACACAATTTTGTAGCTAGTATTAAGGTAAGCTTTTATTGCAAGTATTCATGAAAAGCTTAACTTATTTACATGTATTAGTCTTGTAAATACCTAGGCTGATGGTCTGTGGTAAAGGTTAATGCCTGAGGTCAGAGTGATGCTGGAGGCGTAATTGCGATCAATGGATAAGGGTTCTGGGGGACATCAAAGCCGTCAGAGGAGGACAGACAGTGTGAAAGAAATTTCAATCAGCGACATGCAGTCGTTTCCACTTTGCCCAACCCCCTGGGAAATGGAACCTGGATTATCCCCAGTAAAGGGCCTACAACCAGACAGTTATTGTTTAAAAGAGTTTTAGTAAAAGAGGATTTAATTCCCCGGCATTGCACGGTTTGTCTGTTTCTCCCTGACAGATTTGTGTACAGATCCAATACACCTTTCATTTTACACCCCAGACATTCCAGCAGATGAACATGTATTAGAGCACCAGCTGAACTGGGATAGGTATTAGCACTTTCAGCTTCTCTAGCTTGTATTGATTTTGTGATTTAGAGCATAAACTGCAGCTCCCGTCTAAATCATGACGGAACTGTTGTGTGATTGAAAAGATATTTTGCCCAACACACTCTGCCATGTCAGTTTTTTAGTCTCATTGTTTTGACTTCAAGTCATCATAATTTCTTTAAGACTTTTTTTCAACTGACACAAGCCATATTTTATATGCACATGAATATGTGCATTCATTATGGCCATGCACGTAGATATCTTTTAATGAAGAAGTCAAGGATGTTGTTGAACTAATTGAGGAATCTGCTGTATACAAATGTGTGTATTAAAATATAATTGGTACATGTCACTGGAACTCCAAACAGATTTAGTTTGCATTCACTATGCTTGTTCAGATTGTGTAATATATATTATTAAGATAGCTATTTCATCAACAATAAAACGTGGCCATCTTACTGTTTCAGACAGCCTGAAGATCTGTTTTGGTGCAGTTTGATTTTTATCATGTCAACCCAAGTCATTCTTTGGACTTTAATTGAAATGTACACGTAAAAAGTTAAAAAAGTGGTTTTGAATGTATGCACTTGACTGCCTATAAAGCTGCATGTGTAATTTAGCTGCTTTAACAATGAGGCAAACAAGTGAAGTGTAGCATTTAAATCTGAAATGTTAAGAGTGTTAAAATTGGTACATAAAATAATATTCATGTTATAATTTTCTTGCGTGTACTTTTTCTGTGGAAGAACTAGTGATTGGTGTACAAACATTTTTGAGGTGACTTCAATTTCTGTGTTTGCATGTGCATATTTACACACGTGCATGTAAAAATTTGATGAAGTCAACAGGCTTAAGTGTTTAAATTGAGGGCATTTCTTCGACAAGCTCTGTATATTTTTATTTTGCTTCAAATGGCTTTCATTATTAATCTTAGTAAATATCTCATAGCAATTAAGTTCGGCTAAAATGATTTTGAATTTCACTCTGTGGTGTGGTATTGTATAATGTTCTCTTGACAAGTACTGTTTGTACACATACAGTGTACGTCAGAATCGAGCCATTTGTGTACCTTTCAGTATAAAACACCAAGATGGTCAGGGTGTCCCCAGGTGTGTTTACATATGGTTCAGGTAAAATATATTATACCTGTCTTATAATGCATTGGCCACTATCGTCATCTCAGATTATATTACAGTTACAGACAAAATAGCCTTGATCTCATTGGATGACAGACAAGCATATGCAGACTAGCAATTTGGAACATGGCTCTGTGAACAAGAGTAATCGGTATCCAATATACACCTGATATCAACTGACAGTTATTGATTGCAAATCAATATGGCTTGTACTAAGCATAAACGTTGCCACTTCACCACTGAAGGTCTACTTACCAGCAACTCCATTAACGGCCAGAGTTTCAAAGTGAGACAGTTATACAGAACAAGAACTGGATGGCCAATAGTAGTCATTGCTGGTTTGGAGTAATGTGGTCTTTGCACATCGAAGCTTGAAATGGCCGCATGATTTCCTTGTGGCAATTTTGCCTTTCCTTGCCTACTTAATGTAGTACAAAATTAATAGGGTTATGTCATGGCAACTGATTAGTTTTAATTGTAAAATAGTGTTTATCCATCTGGAGTGACGCTTAGAAAAAATTTTCTGTTTAAAACACAATGACATAAATTCAATATCATTACAGTTTCACCAAGTGCTTTCCAATTCATTAGTGCCAAAGTTATATATTGGTTAAGGTTTTTTTTCATTTAGGATTTCAGTTTTGATGGTATTTCCTGCCCAATATTTCTGGTCTTTAATTCCCTGCCAAATAACCTGCCATATTATCTTTTGTTGAACTGGTTCATGTAGGGGTCAGACTTTTTCCAGGCAATGATGAAAGAACATTTATACCAATGGCCTTTTATCTTTGAAAGCATGACATAAATGACAGGATGGATGGTACTGGTTTTGACAGATGTCCGTAACACATGTTATCGCCACCATGGCTGTCTTTGTATGTATATACAGATACAGTGTAGCCTCGCTATAGCGTGCCATTATGAGGAGAACTTTTTGAGCACCTTATAAGCTACATCGCACTGTAACCAAATGACCTTGGGATCCATTATATAGGCCTACATGATGTTGACATTGAACTAAGTTTCATTGATGCAAACTGTGTCAAAGGCTTTTTCATTATTAGTTTACTATAAACGCATGAGAGTTGTGTTACCTAACGATCCAATCATAGGGTTCTACGATAGACAAGGTTTTGTATACGGAACACTAGCATCTTGGCACTGACCTGCTCATATCCTGTGAAGCTAGACTGGTATTGCTTAAGCATGGGCCTGAGGTGATCTACTAAACTCAGTGTATGTTGAAACCATTCAGAGAATGAAATGACGTAATGTAGGTTCGTCCACTATATTCATACCTGGTATCCGCTTCGTCTATGTGTGCTCATATCAGAAGTAACTCTTGGAATTTAAAACGCCTCAGATTCAAAATGGCGGACTCGCATGTACAGTGTACATGTAGGTACTGAACAAAGAAAAAAATAATGTTCACCGCTTTAATTTATCTATTGATAAATCAGTGAAAGAAGAGCAAAGAAGACATTCTCAAACATTGGGTGAGTTCATCTCAAGCCCAACCTGTCAACATGCTGCTAAGTCACCCCTGTAGTTTCACACCCCGCTTTATAGCCATTTAGTAATCTGATTAAAGTTATCAGCATTTACTGAAAGTATATCGACATTGAGAGTTGTAAGGACTAGGATTATATTTACGTGTTGATTTCCACATGCATTCTGATGTCATATTTTTTCCAGTCACATGCTTCTACTGATTTTGCATTGGTTAAAATTGAATAGGGAGATGTTCAATTTGTATACAAGAAAACATATCGTAAATAAGTCATTTATCATTCTATATTCTGTCACATGTCACTATCATTTATTTGACATTATATTACCCTTCAATTCCTTTTTATTACATACAATGCACTGCTTGGCTCTATGCCAATTGCACATTATCTAGGTCGTTAGATACCCCCCATCACGAGACAGAAGCGTTTGACTTCTGGACGGGTCTGTTGTAGTTCTATGGGTGGATAGAGGTTGTTGTTTACATTGAATAAAGCAGACGACAAATATAAACAAAGAAACAAAATGGCTATTTTTCTGTCGGAGCGAACATTTATTTTAAAGAAGAAAAGTATCAGGTTACAGATAATTTAAAGCCCATAGGGACGTTTGAATGCTACACAATAAGCAATAATAATGGTTTCAAGAAAATTTTTTTTTTTACATACGTACCTGATAATTCTTCCTGCGAGTCTTTCTTTCAGCGGCCTCTCCTGAACTTCCCAGTTGACCACAAACCATGGTATGGGGATCAACCAATGGGTCTAAAAAAGATCGGATCCATAATGTCTGATATATTTCCCGCGATGCAAAACTTAGCCGCGGGTACATGAATCACTGCGTCTGGGTTATGACTGCCACAGTTCTTGCTGATGCCAGGGTTTCTATTATGGACGTTATGTCTGTGACAGGCCACCGCAATGAATTTAGTGTACGGAGTTATGTCACCAAACGGTCCGTTTCAAAACGCTGTGAAATCAGCATTATCCTGCATGCTTCGAGTGTGTTATCAGAAAATGCTGAAAGTGAAAATGCCGTTGAGTGAAAATACTCCCATGTCAGTCACGCCACTCCCAGTGCAAATGCCTGACGCTATCGACTGTAATGTTACATGTAACAGTAGCAATACCATCCAAATGGCAAAATCCCAGTTTTCAGTCACGCCTCAAAGTTTTGGAGGGCTGTTCAACATTGCAACAATAAATAACAGCAGAGTTCACATCAACTTCACATCCTCTGGATAGCGACTGGCTGCAGATCGCTCTTTTCAACTCCCAATCCTTGTTTGATGTTTATCCGAGTTAAACTATTGGTTTTTTTTCCCCCACAATGTTCAGTCCGTTTACTCATGTTTTCTCTCCGCAAACGATATTGTCTGACTGCCGCCAAAATATTGCCGTTGACCCAGATCTTCAAATTTGGTACATCATGTGACCTTTATGCACGAGTGTGACGTGTATATTTTACGTAACTGGTACGGCACACTGAGTGAAACGTGCACGGGGCTGGTTTAATGTGCTATAACTTTGTACAGATTGCATCATTACAAATTTAAATTATGATCCATCCATTGTATTTCACAATACAATAAATGCAAATCATATTTATGTTCACGATACTTTCAACATATAAATTATAATATATTTATTTGCTTACTTATAATAAGCATAAACACATATCTATGATATTGTTATTGTTTTGTTATATATCAACATATGTTGAGAAATTAATATTGAATTGAAAATGTGAACTGAAGTGTTCCTTTATTTCAACATTCATTAACCAGTGTTTATGAGTTTGATAAAGAATACAACACAACCGCTAAGCATTTACACAAGTAAACCAAATAAAATTCAGTATCAAACTATTGTTGACCTAATTTTGTGTGTTTCAATAATTTTTTTTTGGGTAGGTAATTCAGACTTCAGTTACGTTTAAACAGTTGAGCTCCCCACTTTTGTTGTCGTTTTGCTGATGTCAGAGGTTTCCAGCTCCATTAGCTTGTCAGACAGAGTTTGGGAAAACATTTGATCGGCTCACTATCAGTGTGGTCGCTATTTAACACCGTGCCTTTCTCACCGAAGCCTATCCTGATAACAGCATCTTAGCTGAAATGTGAAAGCCACCCTGCAGATGTGTTGTTTTATAGTGCTATATTTTATAGTCGGAATTGTTTTCGAGAAACAAATGTATTTTTTATATTATTCTATCCTAGTTGTGAAGCGCGTCCGTAACATTTAGCATCGCATTTTACACCCCCTGTAAAACACATCAAGGTTTCTTCCAGAATTAGGTCACGCATCTTTAGAACGTTCGGATGGACGAAAACAACGTGTCAGGGAAAGTTTTTTTGTTTTAATCTGTACAGCAATGGCATTTTTGTTAAAATTACGAAAACATTTTGCTGCTACCAAGGTAGTAGAGTAGAAATAATGTTCGCTTCAGGGTTCGCCTTCGACCCAGAATATAAACTCTTCCACATTGATTTGATGTAAAACTACTGTTAGACTACCCTGAAGCGAACATTATTTCTATTCTATTACCTTGGTAGCAGCAAAATGTTTTCGTAATTATGACAAAAACGCCATTAGACTACCCTGATGCGAACATTATTTCTTAATTGTTGCACAGGATAATTCGCGATTCATACTTTGTTGGAAGGATTTACTTAACTTATTGTGGAATACTCTGGATTCAGACTTCCATAGGACAGCATGTCAGGTCCTTTGCCGGTGCTTATACCAGTACACCACTGGAGTTGATGTGCTAGAACATGGTTTTTAGATGGCTTTAAGACATATGAACATGGTAATGGATGAATGCGCATGTGTGTGTGTCACATGCCTTAATTGTCATGTGTCACGTGAGGTATGTGTGTCACAGTGAACAAAATGTGTTCTGTGTTGCTGATGAAGCCACGCTCATGCGGAAGTAATTTTGCAACAACAACGCAACATGCATTTGGAATCAGACTCGCTTGCCAGGAAATGTAACCTCTTCCATTATTCACAGAAAAATCCTTTTCTTTTTGCTTATCCTGATGTGATATTCAAAATCTTTAACCTAAAATACTGAAAGTACTCCTGGATCACACACCAACAGTAGGCAATAAAGTAAATGATATTTAGTGCTATTTACATATATTTCTTGGTGAAAATCCTTGTTCGTTTGCTGTTTTAGCTGTTGTCAATCAAAATGTAATCTTTTTCCCATGAAAGTACACCACCGATTTTGGGGGGACAAGATTTAGGGCGCGTTATATCTGATTTTGCGCTATATCGAGGCGCCTGATAGCAAAGCTACACTGTACAACATATAACTCTTTATATGCTCTTGCCCAGGAGGTCACATAGCCTGAACAGAAAGAATTTGATAGACCATAAAAACTTTCTAATGTGGCGATAAGTAAGTTATTGAGCTGCAGTGAGCTACATATGCAGCTTCTTATTATTTGTGTTTTGGTTCAGGCATTATGTAGTGCATTGACATTCACATGTAAATTGTATACCTTAAAGTGGTCATGCAGCTGTACATGTATGTATGTTTTAATACAGCAGGTTTGTTACGTTTGCATCCATTTGCATGTACATTGTGTTTGCATGCGACAAGTGACATCTGTCTCACCAGGACTACAAACCCAATGTTGCCGCGTTGATCGCACTAATGTCACTGGATTGCCAATTGCCAAGACACCCAAACCAGCATTTGACCTACACATATACCTTTGCTCTGATTGATGAACAAAGAATTGTCTAGATTGCAGTGATTGCTTATCGTTTTCACCTTCAAGTGGTTGATGGCCTTGTGGAGTTAAGTGTGTGTTTTACTTGTATCTATATTCTGAGAGAGGGCTTGTGTATGCGTGGTGGCCGAGTGGTTGACATGTTTGCCTTTCAGTTGCTAGGTCACATAGTACATGGGTTCAGTAATCTTCTTGGACAGGAAATTGTCATTGTTTCCACTGTTATCCTTTGCTGTTGTGGCCTTGGTGGCGTTAAGCACTTGACACTGTGACCAGCAGCAGGGGCTGGATGTCATTTTACTGACGTCAAATTTTTGTTTCCCAGCTCAACATGATGACTTCACATTAAAGACAGTACGACATTACAATAGAAACTGATGAATTGTTACGGTGTAGACGTTACACTACAATCTTGATTTAACCATGGCTTGAGGTCCTGCTTCACACCACTTCACGGGGTTAAAACATACACTGTTCACTGCAGATCACATCCACCACGATGACAGCATACATGTATGTCACACATATCGTGTCACATGTCGTGTCGTCTTCTGTCATTCAGAATCTGATCACTCTGTTTCGAATTTTTTGCAAATGTTATACCACATACAGTTACTCCGAAGTTTCTGGCAAGCTTGTCTCTCTGTCTTTGTACATGTAACAGAACAAAGTTCTACCCAGTTTCCTCCCACCATAATGCTTGCCCTTGTTGTATAAGTGAAATATTTTTGAGGATGGCATAAAACACCAATCAAATCAAATACATTTGTAACAGGAAGATTTAACCTATGCTTTCCTCTCATCTGCATCCTGTTTGGCCAAGGACAGTTTTTTAAAATTTTTTGAGAACCCTCTAATCTTGTTTTACATGTTTTTTCCATTTGCACTGGCTATCATGCACGTGCAGTGAAGTGTGTACTTACATGTATGTATAAAATCTGGTTCTTAGACATAATTATGATGTCTTTAAACGTGCTTCTTTAATCATAAAAAAGCATGTTTCAGCATGTGTATGTTAGAAACTTTCCAATCTAGCATATGTCATGTACATCAGGTGGCAGAAAAACATGATCCATGGGTGATATGGCAGGCAGTTTTGCTATGCAAGGCTCCTGGCTTTCTACCCTTGTCACATTGTATTTGGACATCCGATTTTCATTAACACTGGCTCAGTTTACTTGAAGCATTCCAGGAAACAGACGTTTATGTGAGTTGTAGATCAAGTAGTTCGGTGGAGCCTAGGGCAGATTTACCGCAAATGACCGTTTGGCTTCATAACGTCAGACTGCTCTTACACTGGCCACCATAGCCTTGGGTGATGCGAGTTCATGGCTACTGCCAGACAGCTTATCATTACATGGCTATAACTCATGTCTCAACTCCGTGGCTCCAATTCCTCCTCAACTGGCTACATGTACATTTGGAAGCATCCAATGGAGGTAATAACTTCAACAAACCTTCCATATGTGTATATGTTAAGATTGACATGAACGATGCCATTTTCTCCTGTATTGGTTTACACAAACCTGAGCAATTTTTTATTGGAAGACAGATACCCACCTACATCAATTTCCTCGACATTTTAAGACCTTTAGCACACTTTTTATAGCAAGTAAACTTCCACCTCCCTCAGAATCCCACCCTCCCAGATGCAATTTAAATTAGCATGGCCTTGAAGGGGCAGTTATACACTTTCATCCCAGTTGTAGTGTACTGCAACATAAGCTCAGAACTGGCTTGTGGCCACTTTAATGAGCCATATGGCATTAGATGACTGACAACTGACATTATCCTCTAAACAACAGGGTGTAGGTGATGTGGGCCTTGCATATTGGTGGGCAAAGCGATTCTTTGATCACATGTAATGCTGAAGGCCATGTGTAAAGGAACCTGTATGAGATTATCTGGATACACTTACATATGTATTGTATACTAATGCACTGTGAGGGATGAGCTTAATTCCAATCATACCAACTGTTCAACCCAAGTCCTCTTGTTATCAGTTTTTGCTATCATTTGATATAATACACAACTTATATATATGCATGTTCCAAGTCATAAAATACTGCCCGTTGTCATGACTTGGGTAACAACATACTGTGATATCTGCATTTCTCTTAAATCCCTTTGTACATCTTCCCATAATCTGCTCTGATGCTCTTGGAGCCTATTTCTTTGGTGGCTCACATTAAATAATTAATTGGTCCCCAAGAGTCTTACCAGAGCATTGTTTTTGTTTTTTTGTGTGTGTGTGTGTGTTTTGTTGTTAGAAAACCTTAAACTGCTTTAACATGTTGAATGAGCCGGAAGTTAATTCATGCTTCAGCAGATAAGTTGATAATATAGATATACGTACTTTAAGCTTACTGACCTTTTCTTTGCTGCATGAGGAATCAATTCCAATTTACTTAATGTCAGTGTTTATTATGGGTGTGGTTGTCACAACAGCCATACATATCCATGCGGAGTTGGTATTTGTTTGTAATGCAACACGTCTTTCTGGCTCAGCCAAAAATCATGGGCTAAATACCATGATTCCGTGTATTCCCAGTAGGATACAAACCTGCACACTTTTAATTAAACCTCAATGGGCTGGAGAAAGCTTTCATTCAATCCAAGTGCCAAGTGCTTACTTTTTTTTTTTTTTTGCTGAATAACATTTTGAGGGCTGAAAAAAAAAATATATATATATATATATATATATATATATATATATATAACACTGAGCTAAAATGGTGAGACGCAAAGCTTTTAATGCATATATCTGTGCATCCTGCTGCTGATGACTCAGCAGGAGGGACAAGATCATGATATAACAGTTACTATGTGGGGCAACAATGAGATTACAATCACAAGGTCACACAGGTTTGTTTGCAAAACAGTCTGTAGTAATATGACATGATAGTTCCCAGATAAGATTCCTGCTCAGTATTGTGATGCTCCTGGATGTGGAGAAAAATTACTGTTAAACATTCCTGCTTTTTTAAGACGCATTCTATACATGCAATTTTTTTTTCATACTGAGTGTCAAGAAACAGAAGTACAATGTATGTGTATATGGGATCAGTAACACTCTCATTGGTCAAATTGTGTTCACCATTTGATACTGGTTGTATGTATATGTAAAAGTACATGATTTTATAGTTTCAAGCTGATTTAAGGAAAAAATTTAATTTAAATGTTTTTTGTAAGATAAAATACCAGTATTTCAATATTTTCATGTGATTGTTTTGTATAGAATTCTGGTAAGACTATTAAATATACTTTACTACAGAATGTGTGTGTTAATTGTTCCACCGGCCCAGATGATATTGTAGCATAGTAGGTTGAATTACTTTGCTCACTTGTTGTTATCATACGCAACCTCTTGCATATTGTACCCTTGCAACTGCCATTGTCTGGCGGCACACAAGCTTCAGAACCTGGCTTTTGACAGCAAATTTCAAGATTTCCCACTCTCAAATGTAATTGATGGGCTTTTTGTGACAATAAGTGGTTGATGGTGCATATGGGGCCAGTCATGGGTTTTGGTCGACCTAAGCAGCATGCAGGTTGGCCTTCCTAACAGTCAGTAGTTTACATGGATACCACCCCAAAAATACTATATACATGTAAATATGTAACTAGTGGAACAACACTTGAGTTCAGTGTTTCCACAAGAATTCAAAAACAAATAGCATGTTCATAATCAGACATTCTACACTCTGGAGTATAAAGTTGCATGTAGTTTCACATGTAAAAGATGATTGATCAGCAGTTTGCTCTTTAGTGAAATTGTTTACCAGAACTTCTAGTGACCTTGTTGAGCATACCTTGATCCAGCTAATTACGTACTGTGCATTATGATGTAAAACCATAATTTATCAACCTGTCCTTTGACAGGAATTACCAGGTTTTATGTTCTGTGGCTAAATCACCAATCAGTGCATTACGTGCCCAGGGACTTAAAAATTAAAAAGAAAACGTGACATTTTATTTTTCTCTTGCATAGAGCTGCATACTCCAATTAAATATGTTAAAAACATAAAAACTTAAGGCAAAAGTTCTGATTTCAGCAAAAGAAATGTACATGTTTTACTATAATTTTATTTCCACTATTAGTATTAGTGACACAAGCTCAGAGGAATTAAATGAATTTTGTGAATTTCTAAAAATTTCTCTATTGTGTCAGTGCCCGCAGTGGCATATATCACAGGGGATCTTGACCGCATCGAAATTTGTTAGTATCAAATATGTCAGATACCAGCAAAGAAATTTGCCAGTGATTTTATTCTGTCTATTTAGTGTGTCTAATCCTGTGAATTTCAAGCTGACCAATCATACAACATAGAATTGTGTTGATCTGTGACATTTTGTTTTTGTGTCACATGAATTACTACGTCATATTTACCATGATCCACGGCAGAAGTAAAATTGCTGCGAAAATACGTCAGCATATTTTGCCAGCGAACAAAAGCGAAAAAAAATCCACCTAATATATCCCTGGCTTTAGGTCTTGTGATCCCAGTTCATCCGCTGTTACTTGAGCAGTAAGTTCATCAAAACTTGTGATATCAAAACCAGTTCTTGGGGACACAGCTATCTCTAGATAGTCACAATGATTTTTTCTGAGGGTCATGGGCTACTTACGGATGATATGGTTCTGTAGTTGCATAGGTTCTTACGGGTTCTACCAATGTGACATCATATGGTTTTCAGAAGGGTTGATACGAAGTTTGGTGATAGGTGTTCTTAAAGGTTATTGACAGGGTGTTCATAAAGGCTGCTGATGGTAGGCTCATACAGTTTTTGATTGAGTGTTCTTGAAGGTTGTTTATGACACACTCATGAAAGTTGCTTGTGGTGTTCTTACAAAGTTTGCTGATAGGGTGCTTATAAAGGTTTGCTGGTAGGATGTTCATAAAGGTTGCTGATGGTGTGCTTTTAAAGGATGCTGATGGTGTGCTCATAAAATTTGCTGATAGGATGTTCATAAAGGTTGCTGATGGTGTGCTTTTAAAGGTTGCTGATGGTGTGCTCAAGAAAATTTGCTGATGGTGTGCTCAAAAAAATTTGCTGATAGGGTGTTCAGAAAGGTTGCTGATGGTGTGCTCTTAAAGGTTGCTTATTTTGTGCTGGTAAAATTTGCTGATAGGGTGTTCAGAAAGGCTGCTAATAAGGTGTGCTTGTAAAGGTTGCTGATAGGATTCTTATTAAGGTTGTTAACTGGATGCCAAGAAAGGTTGCTGATATGAAACTGGAACCTGTGATAGTTTTGACATGTATTGTAAATGTTTTCTGCAATGGTTGAAACTTCGGTGAAAGCTTTGAGAAGTTGAATGGTAGTTGCAATGACACAGGATTGTGTTCACTCTTTTTATATCAGGAATTAGCTTCCCAGTTTACAGCATTGGATACATGCAATTTGAAGTTTGGGCTGTTCAGCAGTTGTGCCATTCACTCAAGAATTCTCAGATTGCATCTGTTATTTGCCAGGATTCAGATTCCATCCTGTATAAAGGTAATGATCCAGATATACTCTGACAAGCGAGGCCATTTGCCCAGAGATAATAATGCACGTAGAATGTTCCCTCCAGTCCATAGTGGTACAAAGAGAAATCTCATTGTGATAATTGTAATGGTCTGTCCAGCCGAAGGGAAACATTTTGATTCAAAAATCCTGATTTCAGGGATTTTCTGACTTCCTGTGTGAAGTAATGATTTATTGTGAGATGCCTTTAAGGCTATTTGGTGACTGCCTGTGATCCAGTTTTCACTGAAACCCCTATAGGTCTAATTTGTGTGCACATGAAACTGTGCATTGATAATTGTGTTACATTGAGGAATTAGTTGTGCAAATTGACATGGATGTGTAGTGTACAGTTTTCATTTAACCCTTAGGTGAAGAATGTAGGTCTGTAAAGCTTGCAATGAGACATTCTGACTGCTGTCTACATGATCACATACCCTGTAAAGTAATGATGGACATTCAGAAATTCAAGAGTTTTTGTCAATGTGTCAAGCCAAACTGTAGTAATAGCATCATAAAATGTATAACTACATCCTGGGGTAGACAGCTGTCCATTGCTGCCCCCCTCAAATTGTTCCATATTCACATGAATGAATAATTCATGGTACCATATTCCTCTTTCCCTTGACCAGAATGTTTCACTGTCTGCTAGAAGACGAGACGGTGCTTGCAACATGCACAGAAAGCCTTGCCCAGTCTGTAATTACATCCGTTAACAGCAGCTTCACAATTGTGCACGCAATTTTAAAGCCGGATAACGTGTTTGTGTTGGTTTTGTGGCCATGTGTACACAGAACCCACTGTTCGTGTCTATAGCTTGTGAACATGTAAAATGGTTCAGTAGCTCCAGTGGCAATATGCCTACAGGGTGTCCTTGACTACATAGCTGCCATGGTGCAAGCGAAACATTGTCATTTATTATGGCATGTACATATAAATGCAGTGAGGGGAAAAACAATGCGTCACAATGTGTACCTAATGGGACCCGATCTTGTGAATAGCTGAGCAAAGAGTCCTTCTGTAAGGAAAGCATTGCCCATATTAAAACCCCATGGAATATCTGATCCAGTTAGGGGTATTGATTTTGTTCTGCGTGCACACTATTGACGTCAAGAAAGCGAAGTCTTGTGTCTGACTCTGGGGACGACTATCATCCTGCTCCTCAGAACGCCAGAGCGCTGTCTGTTGACTCAGCAGAAGACTGGGGGAGTGGGTTAGCCAAAAGGTGCTCACTTCATTTGTTTTTAATTAAACCTCGCCCAGCTGTTTCCCCAAAGATGTTTCACCTATAGTTAACCAGGATGGACTTGCTGATCTGCACTGCAATCAGACTGCGATCAGCTCCTTAATGTTGTATAAGCAAGCCACTATTAAATGTCCCCTATCTCTGTGACTCCATTGCCTCCTGTCCGTGCCTTGGCAATGGGATCTGTTAGAGAGTAGATCCTCCAGCACTCAGCTCAGCTAAACACCTCATAATCCCACTTAAATTCAATAATAGTGCCTCCTAGAAACCTTAGTATTGAGATATTGACACTACCAAAATAAGTTCCATGTTTCCATAGCTGTTACCCGGAGTCTTCCACCTAATGCCCACAGCTAGGTTATAATGTCTTGGTCTTGAACAGAACTCTAGTATAGGCAGCTCACTCATGTATCTTAGGCTCGGTTGAATATCTATGATGTTCTTAAAGATGCATTCACATGATGAAAGTTGTGATATTGACGAATTTGACTATTCAAATATGATTTGTAGAATTCGAAAATGGCATCAATTAAATCAATGTGACTTACTTGTGTGAAATGCAGCTTCTTTTATTTTCAGTCATCTGGTGATATTTGATGTGTCAAATAATATGTACATGAAAAGTAAACTGCCTTGTAAATACATACATTGAATGTACATACATTTGTAATATTATCATTCAACATTGTAGCAATTTCATCTCTTATATTAAATTTTGGTAATAAATATTGAAGCCCTAGCTTTACTCAGCCATACAGTGTGTTTTGTAACAATGTCCTGTATGAAGGTTCTTGTATTCGATGCCAATCAGTGAATTAGTTCCAGGTGCCCTTGTGTCGTCAGTCTGATCTCAGAGCAGACAAGCTTTCAGAAATTTGCATAACCTTTGTATAGTGTCTGTATTTATGATACACTAAATGTATAACAAAATTGGGCTTGGAATTCCATGACTTGTCTGGGGTTTGTTTTTTGCCATTGCTGTGTAGAATTTCATGAATTTAGAATGCCTGTCTCGTGTGATTGTAAGAGCTCTGTAGGCGTCTGAACGTATTCCAGGTTGTGATCCCTAATTCAGATGTTCTTGACTGCTAGACAATGGCAAATTGGTGGTAGTCACAATCAGAATGGAGTTGACTTTATTGGTTACTTGTAGGCTACATTGATGAGTTCCCCTGATCATATCAACCCTTCATTCTCCACAGGTTTTTAACCAAGGATTGAAATCTTTCAGTAGAACAGATTGTTCACTTAGTCTCTAGGTACTTTATCTTACATGCGTCTCTGTAATAATAAATGGAGAAGATTTTAGTATGTCAAATTGGTGCTGGAAATGTGAAAACTTTCCCTTTGAAAACAGTTTTGATCCAGGGCTGCAGGACCAAGCTGTGTACATTCACCATGGTTATTTATAAGTGCTTGGGTTTTTATGAAGTACTTTACAATTTCTCATGTGATGACAAGTTTATTTGACTGATCACTCCCACATTCTAGCCACATGATTATGTTGTACACAATTTCATCTGCAGGCCGTTCCTGGTATCCTCCCACCATAATGCTGGTCATCGTCATATAAGTGAAATATTCTTGAGTACGGCATAAAATTCCAATCAAATAAACAAACAGTTGTACACATTGTACCTGGCTTTTGACTCAGAAGAGAAGTTCTTAGTTTTACTTTAAATTTGTAAATTTACCTTCGTGAAGCACTCTCTAGCTGGCTTGATTCTGAATGATAGGAGAAGTATCTCTGGTGATATACCATGAATCTAGTGAATCTGAAGTGATCAAACGTGTCAACATCCTGCTAAATGCTTTTGACAAGAATTCCTGTACTTCTCTCAACCACCTAGGATATGAATTCCGTCAATTTTTTTATCCATCATGTTTCAGCACATTCTGCCAGGATACAATCAAAAGTGTAAAAAAATAACATGGTAGTGAACAGTGTTATTAGAACTGACTGGTTAAATCAATGAAGCAATCAATGATTCTTTCCCTAAGAACAATTAGTCTTGATAGAACACATAATTCCCTGACAGGCCGACGAGCAGTTGTAATCCAAAGCGTAAGTAGATTGGCCGAGCCATCCTATAGGGGCGACAAACCATTACAGATCATCCAAGGCTATTGATCACAGCCTATATAAATAGATTAAAGATTAGTCAAGCACAGTGAGAAATTACTGCGTGAATGAAGTACCTGGTTGACATTCCTGAAAACAAGTGGTGGCGCTGAAGGGTAGCTTTAAAGCTGTCTCTGTTTGATATGTACATGTAGAATTAAATTTATGATAAATGTGTGAAATATGGTAGGTTAGTCAGCCTTAGCAAATAGTTTGGTGAATTGCCCAATTAAAATTCTGCTCCATAAAAATTTTAATCCCTTTTTTGTTTGCTAAGTAAGTTACACATATTGTAATAATAAGCCTGTTTTTGCATTAGTAGGTAAAAACTAACTATACCTTCACATTTATTTTTATCTATCATAGATCACATCTGCCTATCTATTATATGAATAAACTTAATTATACATATACTTAAGATCTTGTTATATATATTTCTGTAATACCCTGCAGTAGGATTCTGTGATTTTGATAGTATCATCCTGTTTTTTCACACAAATGTAGGATAAGATCTGATATGCTCGTCTACAAGTGCAACAATATTGTCATGTGTACATATACATGAAGTTTATATACTCTTTGTATTTATGGTCAGGATCAAAATACAGACAATTTTGTGGCCCAAGTTCTAGGATAAGAAAAGCCCAAGATGAGACTAAATAACAGTGTTTACTGTGATAATTTGACATTGAGCATTATTGAATTGATATTTCAGTCTGTACTTGTTAATTCCAAAGTTACATAACGTAGCTTTTTACGGCAAAGCTGTGACCTCTCAAATCTGAATTGATCTGAACAGTTCTGTACTGTCCCACAAATGTCCCGTAAACTGCGCAGAGCAGTGCCTCATTTCATGTCAATATTACAAAGGTAGCACAACTCTGTGTAGCCATGAGTCTTAATTGCCACAATACAGCAGATGCAAAAATATGGTTACTCAGGTAGCTACCACCTGGTACCATGTTATGTTACCTGATTCTCTACATCTTTCCCTTTTGTTGTTTGGTTTGGTGAATAAGATGGAAAAAACACAGTTTTTGTTCAGGGATTTATTCTTTAACCCTTTAATTAAAACTGAAATATTTATGTATCATACAGATAATTATTGAGCTTGCAGCCTGCAATATGAGTATTTTTTTGCTAAAAATTCTGGAGGCTGCTTCTACAATATTGCAGTCATATCATGGCGAGAACTGACAAATCTTATATTGCTTAGCTAAACATGCATCATGATTATGTGTTTTTTTATACTCATAAAAAAACAATCACAGATAATTGGCATAGGTAAATCATGAAATTGATGATGGCGAGGAAGGCAGAAGACATTCACCTAGGCTAAAGAAACGTATGCTACCACAGCTAATTATATTAATGAATGGTTTTGATTGCTATGCTGGCAGTTAATTCTGCAGACAATTCCTGAGTGCAGATCTGTTAGTGAACATCTGATACTTGACAGGTATCATGTGTGACGTCAAGATGTTCGTAGGTTGTGCGAGATCAAACGAACATACCTAATTCGTTGCACACACAGTTGTCCTTGTTTCTCATCTCAGTAATCGCCTCTGATATGGCTGAAACATGCCAAACCTTCAATTCATTCATTCATTCATTTATTTGTTCAAGTATTTTGCACCCTATTTAGTAGGCCCTCTAGGGATTTTTGCCATCCATTTTGATTCAGTATGTGGTATCTGTCAGCATTGCCTCATGCAGTTAAACCATGATTGGCGGTTTGACAGACTGTTTACTTTATCACAGAATTTATGCCGAAATATTGGCTCTTCAGACTTTTGTTTTGCGGAAAAAGTATGTCATCGTGGCTGTTCAAACAGTTTCATCTATGGCAGCAGTTTTTTGTTATTCTTTATGACATATTGATTTGTATGCATTGTGCACACCATGCTCTGATTACTAGCGTGATATTTTACCACAATCGATGGGATTACTGGGGATTTTGTTCTTTGCTCTTACTTAGGTTACATGCATTCACCTATAATCACTTTTTGATCTGATATACTGTGTAGAAGAAACACTCACAGTGGTGTAAAACTGCCATATGTCTGCATACAGCCAGGTTATGTGGCATATTGTATCCATACATGTTACTGTAGGTGTATTTCCCTGGTTTTCACTGTTTTGTTGGGATCTTGGTGACAGTAACTGGTCAGTAACATTCATGTGATATACCTTAATTTCTCAACCTTTTGGCATTTGAAAGAGCAACTTTTAGTGCACTTTATGCACATTTATAATTAGATTTTGGAGACAAAACTGCATTGATAGGATTGGCCGCTTTCACAAAAAGTATTATTTTATCAGTCTACACTCAATAATGCCTTTGGAATATATTTGAATAAACATGTTACAAACATGCGAAAATTTTGAAGAATTACAGTACTTTAGCGTTTGTCAAAGACCACTTGTTTACACCAATATGGCGTGCGTAATTGTGTGATTCAAGGGAATTAAGGTTTGTCAGTGGCTTGCCAAAGGTTGGTGGATGAGCCTGGTTACTCATGTTTCCTCCACCCAAGAAACTGACTGCCGTTGTGCAAGAGAAGCACTCTTGAATATGGCGTTAAACAATTTTTAAATAGATGAATGAATTATTTCCATAGATTTGTTTTCTAATAAGTTGTTTCTGTGTGTGTTTTGTAGTTGTCGTCTTGTCACAGACGGATGAGGCAAAGTTGTGTTCCCTCCAGTAATCTTCTCAAGTCAAGGACAGACTCCATCCTACAGCTCTGTGGTAAGTCAGCATTTCATGAACACTGTTAGGGACCGTCCCCATAAACCATTTGCATTCGTTTATTTTTTTTTCTCCAAAAAACTGAGTCCAAACTACACCCTTCAATTGCCCAGTCGATTTAAACGATTTAAAGAAACCAAACGAATCCCTGTATCAGTCTGCCACATACGTTTAAACATGGTTGTGTAAACCGGCGATCGGTAAAGCAGCTATTAGTGAGATTCTACAATAGATAACAAATCCGAAGAAACAACAACAACAATGGTTCCACTTTTTTACACCTACATATTTTGATGATATTCCCCAGTCCACTGATACCAAGTATATAGGCCTATATATTTTGGTCGGACATACTGTATGTAGGCCTGCCTATGTCAAAAACACATGCAGGCCTGCATGTTTGTCCAGTCATGCTAGGACCTGCAGATAACACTGGAGGTTTTGTAAAAGTCGATGTCAAGTGCTGACTACTATACTGTGCAATGGACATTCGTGCAGACTTGGGCAAATCTTAGCTTGAGATCTAATAAACAATATTTGTCATTTAATGTGAAATGTTATGTCTAGTCTTGTGACTTGGGATGTGGCCCAGCCTGTCGTGCAAGTGTTGAGGACTCCTGCTGATGAGCCCTGCTTCTCGATGATTTAAAGTTTTCGTTGGCATATATTAATTTTTTAAGTATAATATTATCGTAGATACCACTTGCCATTACTGTAATGATATTTGTGAAGATACCTTTCATTATTTTTTAGTTGCTGTCAATTTGCCACCCATAGGAAGCACATGCTACATACTCTCAAACAAAGTATTTCACCCGGTGTAAATTATGTTGTTTTTATTCCACAATGTTCACGATATATATGTAATATACTTTTGTTTGGCTCTAAAGATCTAAATTACGGAGATAATAAACTTGTTTTTCAATGTGTGCATAAATTTATCAATGATACAGAAAGGTTTTATGACCATGGTAATGCTAATAACGATGTTAACATTGTAAATAATAATTAATTTATTTCAACTTACATCTGAAATATGTATTCCCATATTTATATGTATGTACTTCTTTAGTTATTATGTTGTTAATTGTTGCTTTGAGGAGATCTCCATAGTAGCCATTAGGCTGTGAGAAATCCTCGTTATATAAATAAAGAATTAAATTAAATATATAAGATTATAACCAGAAGTCAACATCTACTCACACCAGGTCTTGGTGAAACAAAATATGTAGAAGTAGGCATATCAGCGTGCGTAGAGATGATTACTGAAAGCTGCTTAAAAATCTCTGCAGGATACATAGAAGCTATCAACTATCAGCTTTTGTGTAAAGTCTGGGATAATCATGAGTTTTGTTGAGTGTTTGTTATCTGTTAATAATTTTTAAAATACATATATGGTAGTTGTTGTGCAGTCTGATTTTTGAATCCATACACGTTGTATAGTTTGTGTCACTCTCGTCCAAGTGAAAAGTATCTTCAGTTCAGTCCAAGTCTGAAATAATTCAGCGAGGCTTCCAAGGGATTTGAGTGTAGGTAACATGTTCACTGGAATTTGTTATACATTAGTGCATTATTCGTATCTTCGAGTATACATTTAATATAATTAATGTATACTGCATTATGGATTACATGTTGGTAATTTCAGAACCTGACCTGTCCCAGAGCTGTGGGGTGCCATATGAAATGTATGTGGTTTGTGTGTGACAGATGATAGATAGGTCCTTCGATATGTATACTCACACTTTCCCTCTACAATTTCCAAGAAAGTTCTGGTGGAAATCTAGACATCAGGATCTTTTCGGTTAGGTCGAACTGCTCAAACTTTGTTGTTAACTGAGCAGACTTTGTGTTCATGCTTTCTATCAAATAGCAAATAGCCTTTCTCGGCACTTTCAACAACATACTCAGAGATTGGAATTCTTCCAACATAATATGATAACAGTGGACTTCGATTTATGTATTTGTTTATTTGATTGGTGGTTTACACTGTACTCAAGAATATTTCACTTATCCAACGGCGGCCAGCATTATGATGGCATTGGGCTTTGATGCCATTATGATAAAAGTGGACACTGGGTGAATGCTATTCTTCATATGCCTTCAAATGCTCCCAGGAATAAATAAATAAGAAACTGTCATTCTTAACTTAATCTATTTATTTTGTAATATATTTTTGAAAGTTAAATAATTGGGGTACAATTGTTTTACCCTCACGGACATGATTCGCAAGCTTTATTCACATGTAAGGGAAAGTTAGTAAGTGATGAATAGGCAGTCCTCCGGTAAATTCCATGTGTTCCGTGTAATCATGCCACATAACAATCACCTCATTCGATACATTACATTTCTTTGAACCAAGTAACCAAAAAGTGAGAAAGCTAAAATAAAAACAGATTTGTGACTTGTGACAGATTTGGTATTTAATTTACTGTACTGTAAACGCGTCATGTAGGAAAGATAAACACAGCAGTTCTGATCAGTGAAGCGTGCATTTGTCGTGGTCGACATTCCCTGCTGTGCTAGCGGGACTACTTTCCTCAGACCTGCTCTCTCTATGGCTGTTTCTAATAATCTGCTGCAAGGAAAAAAAATGAAGGTCATTTGAGTATTCGTTTGTTTCGTTTGTTTCAACTGAACTCGAAGCCAACAAATTATGGAGGCGGTCTTTTACAATCAGGGGTAAAAGTTTTGGGAGTGTATACCTGGTAAAAAAAAACCCCTACTAGTCTGATCTTCCTTGGGAAGATTCAGCTGGGCCATATCCTGTCAGTTCTGATCAGTGAAGTGTGCAGTTTTCGTGGTCGACATTCCCTGCTGTGCTAGTGGGACTACTTTCGCAAGACCTGCTCTCTCTATGGCTGTTTCTAATAATCGGCTTCAAGGAAAAAAAAAAACACGAGCATACTCTGCAGCCATTGTTTGAGTGCTATTTCGTTTCATTTGTTTTAGCCGAACCAGAAGCCAAGGTTTATGAGGACAGTCCCTTACAGTCGGGGGTAAAAGTTTCGTGAGTGCATGCCTAATAAGAAGAAAACCCAGGCTAGTGTGATGTTTCTTGGATGCTGAGCAAAAAGGGCATCTAGTCTGAATGCAGGCTAGCACAGTGTGAGCCTGCATGGTTTTGGAATCATTTTGGGGTCTACAAGTCAGGCAGCACCGCTTCAGTATTGTTGGTTCTATAGATGTTTTAGGTCACTTCTAAAAATATTTCTCTGGCATGATGGCTACCATTTCTACATATACATGTATTATGTACTATGTCTGCATGGAAGGAAGAAAAAGGGCATGACTCAAAGAGGAAACAGCCATTTATCTCTGTGTACCCGATAACCTTCTGACAAAGTCACCAAGTGAAGCTGGCCAACCATGTACATGAACATCTATTTCTCTTTGAGCGGTTTGGTATTCTTCTCAGCACTGTTTTATCTATATGACAGTATCTTCTGGTATAGGAGCAGTTCCAGTACAGACAACTGTTTATAGTGCTGTGTCAGATGTGTGATGCCAGATGAAAGAAATCAAGTGCATGTAACATGATATACATGTACAGCTGCATATATGCCACCACTGGGAATGGGATTTATCAATATATACATGATAATTTATTATATGTCAAGAGACAGTTTAAGAAATGCTTTATAATCATGATGATTGCCAATTTTAAAGTCTTAGGAGCACGTGCACCCTAGCTGACTCCTTTGAGCCAATGTATGGCTATGCTGGAGTGCTATGAAGCGGACAGTATGTACAGTACTATCAATGCGCAATGAGTTCTCTGATCAAAATAGCATGTAAGGTACTTTGTATACGGCCTCTTTGAAGCAGCTATGACAATTTTTTGCTTTTTGTGACCATGTTTGTATTGTCCCAGGGGATGATGACCATAGTGCTAGCACAAGAGCTACTCTCCTGATTGTTGACTGGGTAGGCAGCTCTTCAGATATGATCTCCTCAGCAGGATGCACATCATGAAATCCATGTAGCCTAACATGAACTACTTGTGTTCTAACATCTGGTAGATGCTGCCTAAATTAATTAGTAAACATAGCCTAAGCCTTCAACCTTTTCAACCACCTGTGCAACCAATATTGAAGAACTATTGAGTGTAGAGAAATACTATGCACAGTTTTAGGAAGCTTGCATTTTCAGAAAAACAATTCATTTAAGCCTCACTTTCATGATAATTGTATGTATAAATTCCACAGAAGAAAAAAAAGGCTTTCAAGGTTGAAATGGCCGAAGATTTACAGTACTTAGTTGTTGACTGGTGAATTCTGAGAACTGGTGGTTACATTGTGAGTTGACTATCCTGGGTGGTAGCTATAAGGCCATTGCTTAGGTTACCTATGGACTTCTTGCTTCCTGTTATCAGAGGCAGAGTCTATGTACAATCCACAGAGGAACAACCTGGATTTATGTATCTATTGTGTTATTCTGTTTGAAGTCTTGTAACACGATGCACACAGCACCGTAGCATGTAGAAAACCTGCTGGAGTGTAAACCTATACGTGTACACTGTGTTACAACATAAAAACAACTTTACCCAAGAGCCCACCCACTGATGTTCAGGTTCCTGTTTTGAATCGAACAAGGTTATATTTAACATGCCAAAAAGCAGCGAGTTAAAGAGATCGATACTTCCTGTAAGCTAAACACAGGCTATATTGATCAAATTATTGCCATTATTGATTGATATCCCGCTCCGGGCATAGAGATGCATGTGTCTTAAGCCCTGTCATTATAGGTCTCACAGCCAGAGCAGGGAGCGTTATCAAAGCACTTGCCTGTCCTTCCATGCAGACGTAGTTAACATTCTTTAGCTCTAGCTAATATATCTTGCACTGTAAATCATGAAAGCAGTCGTAGGAAAAGTCTGTACTAGGACGGCTTTATCAGAACCCCTTCCAGTGATCTTTAGTGTAAATAAAATACATCTATCCTTACATTTATGCGGGCATGAGACTGATATATGGCTGGTATAAATGGGACTGTGCCGTGCTGGCTACGATATGTTTATAAACATAAAGAGATATCCAGCAGTTTTGGTATACATTATGTGTTATTCATGGTCATCCAATGACTTGATAGCCTTGTTACTACAAATGGGATCTTCAGAACATAGGGTGGAGCGGATCATGGTCCAGTGGTTAAGATGCAGTCTCAAAGACAGAAGACAGAAGGTTGAATCTTGGCCAAGGGACATTGAATTTCTAGTTGCACCTGCTGTCATTGTTCATGAGAGAACAAGCTGTTGACAGCACTGGTATGGTGCAGGCCAGCAATTGTTCAACACCACTGGTCATCCACCAGTACAGTATATGTCCTGCAGATGCATTGACACATGGTCAAGTTTGACAACAACTCCCAAGTTCAGTTGTTTTTTATTATCTTATGGGTGGGGTGGGTGGGGTTGGACTGACTCATAAAAGAGGAAAATTCTTCAAATACAGCGTTAAACAACATTGAAATATAGGTTGACGCCGTTTTGTTTTCTGGTTTGCTGTAAACAGGCTTTGCAATAATGGCTCTCGCTTGCGGACTCAAGATCAGACTTGAAGACTGATCTACCAAATCTTTAATAAAATAATCCTTTATTCTTGCTGAAAAATTCTCTTTCTTTCCACATTGAGTTGCTTCGAATATTTGCTCTTCACTTTTGGGAAATGGAAATGGCAGCAGGGACAACTGCTGCCCAACAAACAGTCTGATGAAGGATTATGCTTGTGATTGTTGATTATCGAAATGAAAACCGTAAAGAAAACATAAATGCTTCTTCAGAGCTTTCTTTATTTTACAAATTAGTGTCTTGATTGTAACAAAGTGCTTGCTCATTGTGAGGGATAGCTCTCCTAAAAGATTTTGGAGGAGTAATTCATAGCAGAGCTGCTGCTAGCCGTTTAACAGGCGACTGATATGCCATGTAATGCCCAATTTCTGTTCAGTTCAAATTAAGGCCTGTTATTTAAGTATGGCAACAAAGTTTTACCAATTAATGTGAACAGTATAAAAATAATTTGCTTGTTCTCTTACAGCGGAGCTGTATGACCAGGATGCTGCCTCGTTACAGATCAAAGTCATTAAATATGTAAGTTATTACATACACTGATGTAAAAAGAGTAATTGAATTTGCAAATACAGAGTAGTCTATATAATGCCAGTCACAGGAATAAAGCCAAGTTTCATAGCATTCAGTGAAATTTCAGGTAAATGCAGGAAATTTTCTTTGAATGTCAATAAGCTTCATTAGACATTTTTGGGCAGAAATAACAATGTGGGATTGATGAAGATTCAGTTGTTTTGTTAAGTGGTCCCCATGTGTAAATTTTTTGATGAAATTAACTAACATTTCTTTCTCAAACTCCAAAGACTTCTTTGTTTTTTCTTAAGTATAAAGTGTAATTTCTATTTTCATTATCTGTTCCATTTTGTTACATATAAAATCCATGTTTCCTCTAGGCTGGTTATTTTGCTTTGTAAACCACAATACTGGGATCTCCGGACAACCCATCGGTACTTGAGAAATGAAGCTGACTGGCGAGAAATTGGCTCTGTCTTGGTAAAGCCTGCCATGTGCAGGGAGATTTATTATCAAGTACATTTGCCTGACAAGGTGCACATAAGGTGTCAGTTCAATCTATGCCTTGGACAGAGAATTTCTGACACGGAGAACCAGCTTATAGCTGGCCAGTAGACATGATAGATCTGGCTTCAGGTCAACTTTTATACCTTCATTCAAACCTTCTCTGGACACAAGCGAGTGTTTTAAATTGAAGTGAAGGTGGTGAATAGTATATGCAACAGAAATATACAAATATCTGCTTGACAGCCAGTGAAGCCTCCTCTTCGACCATTAAGTCGGACAAAGTATTAATAATTTATTTATTTATTTTCTTGACGTATGTTGTACAAGAAACACAAGAATGTTTCACCTATACATCGGCAACCAGCATAAATATGGTGGGAGTAAACCGAGCAGAAACCGGGGCAAAACCACTGCCATCATGAGGTTACTGGGAGTCCTTCCCACATACAGTGCATAACTAGGGTGTAGGGGAAGACAATATTCCAGTTTGTTTTGTTATTTCTAAAAAAAAAGGTGATTGTATGAATATGAGGAAATAAATAGGTTGTTCACAGCGTGTTATGATACAATTGTCGAAACATGCCAATACCATGTAAGTGTTTCGCAAACACCTTCCAAACATCTCTCAAAACACCTTTCTAAAATCAGTAAAACTCCCAGAATCTGGAAAAATTGCCAACTTATGGACAAAATTTTAGGTCTTTCAAGGTACATGTGATTCAAGGCGTGCCTTTGATATTTAGATACTCATTTTTGAACCAGGATATTTTGTGTACTGAACATTTATCTGTTCTTTTTATTACAGCTACAGCAGCAGACACAGGCCCAATGTGGATTTGTCCTGCTGGTGGTGGCAGAATGCAAGGAACTGTTTTGTCAGGTTAGTAGTCGCCATATACATTGAACATGTATCTGTTTTAGCCATGTACTGTATACCTCTGAATACCACATTTGTAAGTGTTGTCACGGCAGTGAAAATTAAAAGTGAGCCTTGCATGGATAGAAAAATTATTGTCATGTTACTGGAAACTATCATGTAAGAAAGGTACATGTTCCCACACTTTCAGTTCATTGCTTGTTGGTATGCTGGTAAGTTTACCAGAATTATGTTGCACTAACAATTTCCCATTTAATGTCTATATTTTTTGAAAAGTTTTACTTGTTATGCAAAAAAAGTGTTTCAGTTTATTTAAATTATTTTGTGTGCAGGTCATCGGGATAAAGTTTTAGCAGAAGAAATCCGCTTTCCAGTGAGTATTATATGATTAGCAATGTGTTAGTTGTGCTCAGCTGTATGGGAGGATAGAGTTGTTGTTGTTCCTGTTTTTGCGGATTGTTCTCTTCATGTTCTTGATAGTGGGATACATTTTTGGCCCAGGCGTTGCTTATGTCGTACCCTGAGTGCAGAGTCCAGTAACACGGAAAGCAATGTTAAACGAAATCTTAGGGGTGGTATCTCAAAAAGTACTGCATGTGTTGAGATCAGGGTTTGCACACTTGTAGACCACAGTAACATGAGGAGGATATTCCATCGTTGATTGAGTGTGTACATTTTAAATACTGTAAATTACTGACATAGTGTATTGTGTATTGGGATCAATGTTTAACAAATGTCAAAGTTAGGCTTCACATATTGGCTGTTTTTATTCTGGTTACATGTGGCCAGATGGATCGTAAGTCTGTTTTCTAGAAATTTATTAATTGAAAACCATAAAATGTCCTGTAGAAACATTTAAAGTGAGTTATTGAGGTAGGTTTAGGTATTTTTGATATTTCTAGGGTGGAATTTCAAACTGTTCATATAATTGCCGAACAGCCTTTCCTATTTCCTTTACCTAAATGTTCATAAACAAAATGTAACCATGGAAGGCTTTGTCCATATTACAAATCTGTAGCACCATGCGATCACTCTATGAATGTAGTAAAGATTGACATTGTTGAACTGGAAATATTTGATGGCCTAATCCAGACTGACTCTTTCATGACATCTGACAAGATCTTGCCTGACAAGATGTAAAGGTTTAGTTATTTGTACAAGATACACAATGTCATTGAAAGAGTACATATACAGTCCTCACCACCTCCGGCTGTACATGTTCAGAACAATGCTCTCATGCTGAAATATAATTAGGAGTGCGATGCAAGTAGAGAAGACCTATCCCTTCATTAGAGAGCTACAAGTGAATTGCTATATTGCGTACAAGAGGCCAGACAAGATGGGGGAAGACTTGTCTGTGTCTCTAATTACCTTTAGCACTAATTGACGGCTTTGTTGAAATGGCTACCATTGTGGTCCAGTGAACTGCTAAACTATGTGTAAATGCCTCTTATGATGTCTCTTTTTCAGCTTTATGTAAATTGGTCAAATCAGTGATGAAAACCAAGAAATGGGATTTGGGATATTAAAGTGTTTCTGTTTTGTTTGAAGTTGATCTGTATATATCTGTACACATGTGTAGCACTTTTAATGTCAGGTTTGAAAGATCCGTTATTGCCATGTTGTTGCTTAACCGTTCTGCACACAATCAGGCTTACATTGCATTGTTTAATAACAGGAAGGTATAGAATATTGATTGATCCATATGTAGGAAACATTTGTACATGTATATGCTGACAATTAACCGATTCCATAGCATATTTCTTTATTTTAAATCAGGAGTGGAAGTCATTTGAACACTTATTGTGTAAGGTACATGTATATTGAAAATGTATATTACAAATTTATCACATTTTTTAATTCTATAAACAAAAATTTTACCTAAGGCAAAAAATATTTATGATGGAATCAGAATGGTGAGAGCACTGCAGTGCCATATTCATTGCCTGATGCAACAGTTCGTTTCCAGTGCTGCAGAACCCATTGTAATCAATGCTGTGACACTTGATCTATCTGCCTATTAAAAATGAACAGAAAGTTCTAGCTGAGTTCATCGTTTTACTCATAAACAAGATTCCTTCATGTGTACATGGAGATATCAAGGAAAAGGAATTCTTACTAGGCATGTAATATGACCTGAAAATCAACTATGCTGAACTAATTTTAAATATACTGGAAAGCATTTCAAACAGCATTTTTGGGCAAAACATATGGAACATTACATTAACGTCCTTGTACTAATGGTGAACAGTCTTGATAGTCAAGTATTTTTATGCAAGGCATTTGCCTGTTCAGTCTTAACATTTATATCTGGAATATGCAATACCCTTGGTTGTCTGACTTCATGTCTCCTCATTGTTGTTTTCAGGTTGAAACAAGCAGTTTTGCCCTGGCAATGGATTCCAAACAGTCTTTAACACTGGAACAGATGAATAAGGTGCGTAAGTGTCACTGGTGGCTACTGATGAGGATTGAAGTCCTATAAAGTTTAATGTGTCTTAATTGAACAATCATGTTTATGTTGAACAATCATGTTTATAGGTTCTTTCAAGGATGTGACTTTTGGGTAATGCTGTAATGCACAAAACCATGTAAGTGCACAGACGGAATTCAATTAAGTCATATATTGTCAGCAGTCATGTGAATTGTCAATATTTTGTACTGTCTCTGATATACATTCTTCAAGTGTTACCTGTATATAATTTCCAAACTAGACTTTGTCTGTGTTACTTTTTGACAGAAATTAGTGTTCATCATTTACATGTAATATTAGCCCTTTATACTCATTGACCAAAATTGGAGGGGTATTGTTGAAGCAGTTGGGTTCTTTTTTTTTTTTTTTTTTTTTTTTGATTGGTGTTTTACGCCGTACTCAAGAATATTTCACTTATACGACGGCGGCCAGCATTATGGTGGGTGGAAACCGGGCACAGCCCGGCGGAAACCCACGACCATCCGCAGGTTGCTGGCAGACCTTCCCACTTACGGCCGGAGAGGAAGCCAGCATGAGCTGGTCTTGAACTCACAGCGACCGCATTGGTGAGAGGCTTCTGGGTCACTACGCTGCGCTAGCGCGCTAACCGACTGAGCCACGGAGGCCCCTGGGTTCTTTCCACCCATAACCTTGCAAGTTCGATCTCAGGTTTGGCACATGTATACATGGAAAGAATCCTGTTCTTTGACCATTTTTGCAAAACCATTTGGTTCATTCAAGGTGTATTTTGCAACAGGCTTTTGTAAAAATAATATTTCTTGAACTCTTCAGTAAGTTTCATGGACCCTATTGTATTTCATGTCTCAGTTAATATAGCATCATTTGGCCTCTGTCTCCATTACGTTGTACACACTTTTTTGAAGACTTAAGGGTTACTAATTTTTCAGGGATATTGGGGCTGTTTAGGTTACATTTTATGACAGACTTGATACCTGGTGTCACACATGCACTTACTCATGTGGAGAAACACTGTTGTTTTTCATTGGCCTTGACCTATTTTTTCCAAAGTTGTTGGGCCAGTGTTTCCATTACCTTGTAAACACATTATCTCTTGCTCCTGAGCTTATGGTTGAAGGTTACACAATGTTTTTATTGCTCTTTAAATTCAAAGATGTAGTTTCATTTAATATAAAAAGCCATTTCCCCAAACTGATTGCAAGCCAACTGTAAACTTACTTAGTTTCATAGCAAATGCCCACTGTTTATATCACCAGTGTTTCATTTAATAGGATTTCCATTTCAGGAAGGTAAAGAGGAGGTGGAGAAACTGATAGGGTTTGGAATCAACTCCTTGTTATGCGTGCCCGTACCCAGTAGGAGTAGTGGAGAGTTGATCGCCCTCATGTGCCTGGTGAATAAGCTCAACTCAGCAAGGTAGGTTAACAGAGTTTCTGATCAAACACTCACCCATGTCAGTCAGTGTCTGGAAAAGCAGTTTATGTCAAATTTGAAGAATTAGGTTATTCAGAATGACTAACCGATTTCCTTGACCTTTCAACATTTTGCCAAATGGGCTGTAGGTCTACTCTGGCTATATTGATGTTCTATCTATCTCTGCTCCAAATCATAAGCCATTGACACTCAAGGTCAAAGGATTGAATCTAGTTCTGTTGATTTGGCAGCACATCTAGGTCAGGAGGTGCTCTGCTCTGTTTGGTGCACCTCTGAACTTTACCTTAATCATATGCATATCACTGAAATGTTTATGAATGCAATAAAGCGCCAGTCAGTAGACAAATAATACATGTATTTGTGTCATAATATCATTTATGGCTCTTTGGATTTTTTTCTCACTTGTTAACACAGTGAGCTTCTCCAGTACTCTGTGCTAAAAGGTATGCAGTCCTTGTTATTTGGAGACAGGTTGATGATCAGCTGGGGAATGGAGGAATTTTAGTTCGCACAAACTGATGTTACATCACAAGAAAATTTTGGTGTAATATACTAAATGTGCATGTAGTGTGTAAATACAGTGTCTTTTTTCTTACATCCATATATACATACATTATTTTGCTGAAAATTTCTGTGAAGGGTCTTTTGTACAAGAGGTTCAAAATCTAATGGGTGCAGTATAATATAATCGGCATGATAGTGTACATTTGTGGAGTCAAAAAATACTTTTAAGTCTATTGCGCTTGAAAGCTCACAGATGTTCTTGTTTGTTTTACATTTATTTATTTGATTGGTGTTTTACGCCATTCTCAAGAATATTTCACGTATACGAAATCGGCCAGCATTATGGTGGGAGGATGTTTGAGATTAGCTCAGCCCCTATTGGTTTAGCTACCATCAGTTTGACCTGTTCTCAGTGAATCTGTGTCTTTTATTCTGGTAAAAAGTCATAAAGATATTGCTACCACATTTCCACAGTCTGGGGATTACACCATGCTGACCAAAACGCCTGGAAAATCATCATAAATATTCTTAAACTGTAGCCCAGGTGGCTGCGTATGTGTTGGTGGAGGATGTCTTGTGTACTAGGTGATAGGTTGAATAGTTGAGCTGAAAGCCTTTGCTGTCTGTGTCCCTGATATACACAATATGGGCTCAACAGCAGCTCTCAGATCCTGTTTGAAAGGTTGTGGGCCTTGAGCTTTTGGTGAGAGTGTCTCCTGCGCTGGCCAAAGTGTGCGTTAGGTGGCTGAAGATGTCTGTGGTATTCTAGGGCTTCCTCCATTTAGTTAACAAGTTTTGCTGGCGTAGCTTAAGGGCTGTCTCAATTGCTGCTTAACTACAACCTTTGGATCAGTCAGATACATTTTACCTTGTTCTCTCAATCTTTCTGGAAAGTCCAATTTCAGCACAGAATATATGGTTGTAAGATGGACAAGGATTGTCAGTATTAGTGCAAAGGACACAGGGTATGGAGTAGTTTTCAGTGTTTTCTGTTGCCTGGGGTATACGTGTACACTCGAAGGGTAGATAATAGTACGCTCTTTTATGTTGACATGTACCTTTCTGTACATACATGTATATATAATAGTAAACGTCACCTACTTGGCAGAGGAGGATTAGCGTGCCAGCACGGAGCAATGACCCAGGAGCCTCCCACCAATGCGGTCGCTGTGAGTTCAAGTCCAACTTATGCTGGCTTCCTCTCTGGCCATACTTGGGAAGGTCTGGCAGCAAGCCGTGGATCTTCATGGGTACTCCCGGGGCTCTGCCCCGGTTTCCTCCCACCATAATGCTGACCACTGTTGTATATTAAGTGAAATATTCTTGAATACAGCATAAAACACTAGTTAAATAAACAAATAAAAATAAACCATACCCGTGAGGTCTCAGGGTGAAAAAAATACACCCTCTGCCCTCTAGGCAAGCTTTATAGAGTAAGAAGAGACTATAACCCAGAGTTCTTGCTTGTGGCCCCAAATGGGCTAGTTCTGTACACCACTTGACTCATTATTTCAGTTATTCAAGGGTGTTGCTGTTGATGGTGTAGTTAAGTATTTCAAAGATATTTGAAACACATATGGATATTGTACATGTTTGAGAACTACATTTTATATGATTTTTACATTTCAGTTTTGCTTGTTTTAGGTGGGTTTAAAAGCATCTGTTTATCATTTGTTCTGATTTCGGATGATGTCATTCTCAAATCAAAAGACAGCTATTTCCTTGTTCTCACATGTTTTTATCATGATATGGCTGACACAGTGCCAGTGTGGGTTTAACAGAAATTCATTTATTCATTCAAAAGTAAACAGCTTGAAAACATGTGAAAGGCAGAATGAGAGAGTAGAGTGACATCCATATAACAGTATGTTGTTTCAATAACGTTTTCTGAAAATAAGTGCCAATGTTGTAATTAAAGAAAGTATTTATTTTTGTTCAGGTTTACTGATGATGACATCCAGGCAGTACAACATTGTTTTAAATACACCTCAACTGTGCTAACAAGTACCTTAGCAGTCCAGAATGAAAGGAGGTTAAAGAATGAAACACAAGTGAGGCTTTAGCTTGTGAATTGACCATCTGACTTGTACAACAAGCAGTCTTGATGAAAGTAGTCTGTTAACAATTCCGTACACTAGGATATCTCTTCTTTTACCAGATACTGGTTATAAGGATCCAGTTAAGGCTTTTGATCAGTTATGCTCTTTTCTTTTTTCCCTGTCAAATATCGCACAAACTTTCATGCTATATATTATAACTTGTTAGAGGTAAAAATATTGCTTTTTAAAGCTAAGTGTTATTTTCATCACATTACTCTATGACCCTGGTTGAAATTCTTGAAAGAAGTACTATTTTAATGACCTTGGATTATTTTATTATTATTACCATGTTTATGTCAAACATATGGTAGCAGTCTTTATCATGAGCAAATAGTGATTTTCTGCCATTATTTTCCATTTTTCAGACATTACTGCAGGTTGCCAGAAATCTGTTTACCCACCTGGGTGAGTGTTTATCTCTGTCACTGCGTGTTTTACCTAGCAAAGCTCAGTATGACCAGGTGGGCTATAGGTCTGACTTACTGCGTCCCCTTCCCCCTCCCTTATTTAGCATACTATCTAGAACACTTAGGCAGAGAAACAAGTACATGAACGGGTGCCAGAACACACGTAGGCGTAAATTTACAGGGGCACACTTGCCAGAGGAAGTGAACTCATCAAAGAAAATGAAAACAGATAGCTCAGTAGAAGTACATCAACAACTCTGTCAGCAGTCAAACTTAGCAAACGCTCTGACTAGCTGCCAGGCTGATCACAGCTCTCATGAAGTCCTTAGGCCTGGGCACAGGGTCCACCCTAAAATCAAGTCCCCAGAGAAGCAGACTGGTCGAGAGAGGACCAAAACAGTCAAGAGTCCTTATGGCCCAAGGGAGAGGAAATGTAGCAGGGCAAATCAAGTGGAGAATGAAGTGCCAGAACAACCTGTGCCGACTTTAGCGACTTTGTCCCAGATTAAGATCAACCCAAATGACTATGACTTCATGGCTGTCTTGGAGGAAGGGCTACCTGAGAATGTAGGCAATATGGGTGGGCCCATTTGTCAAAGCAGCTGTCAGTTACCTGATGTGGTTGGGCGTGCGGCTGAAGTGGACATCGCCAATGTGATTCCAGATGGCTCATCCATGTTTAAACCAGCATACAGTGATGATCAAGGAGAACTGCAAGAGTCCTGCCTACAAGCAAACCCATTTTCAGAAGTACCTGTACTACCTGAAACTCCACTTGTTCCTACCACAAGCTTATCAGACAGCTCTGTTTCAAAGGGGACCCAAGGGAGGGTTGCCCAGTCTTGTCCAGACAAGTCATCGGGTGTAGCATTAGAACAGATGCTGGAGGAGGACCCTTATGACGTTACCCTGGGGCCTAGAATATCGCTGAGTCTGCCCATCTGTGTAGAGGACTATGCCAGCGAGCTTGCCCTCCATGACTCTATGGGACTCACCGCTGGGAGCCAGGAAGCTCTTAACAAAGCCTTTATGTTGTATGGCCGACAGTCCAAGCTATGTCTTTCTGGGAGTTACGGAGCCCTGAATGAGCTGGGTGACATGGAAACTGAGCAGTGTGGTGCTCTTCGTAGCCAGTCATCCTCCTGCGTTATCTCTGTGGAAGATGTGGATTCACACACATCACACATGATATCCACCTCCACAGAGACCCATGCCTCTGACACCCGCCTGATGGCACACTGTGGCACACAGACATCCTGTAATCTGCTTAGTTTGTTAGCAGCACCTACCTCACAGTCCCATTGTAAAGAGAATTGGTCAAGTAGGTGTACTTGTTCCCAGTGTGGCATTTCCCGGTTTTGCTGTTACTCTTTTGGGGTTTTTTCCCAGCTAGTGTACATGTATTGATTTTTGTTGCTTTTCAAGTGAACATGATAACTTTGTATTTCAGTTTTTGAGTTTATATTTATTTCGTATTATTTTAGAAATGTTTTTGGTTCCTGTTTGATTTTTTTTTTTTTCAATTCACATGTTATTTTGTTAGACGATGTTGAATTGAGCTTCTGTGCTTTCCAAGTTCACACAAACTTTAGTATTCAGGTATAATTATATACATAAATATACATATATGTACAAAGAAACAACTATGTACACAATGATAACAACATGATTAAAGCATGCAAATTAAAGGTCTGTGGAAATCTTCTGAAAGCTTAACAATATTGAAATAGCAGATTATTGGTTATTAGCATTGCAGTGGGCAGTTCTAGGTATAGCCAGTTGATCATGCTCTAGAGACAAGTATTTCAAGAGTAAATTTCTTCTCTTTTAACAGTTTTGGAAATCTGTTCTTGAATGCTATCTGTATTTACATGATTTAAGAAGATTTGAGATCTGAGTTGTCCTTTCCTCTGCTTTTAGATGACTTAACAACCCTTCTCCGTGAGATAATGCAGGAGGCAAGAAATTTAACAAAAGCTGAAAGGTATGGACAGTTTAGTACAGTATTGACATGATTGTTGTAAATTTGGCAAATGTTCCATTTTCAACTGTTCCTGGTTTTATGCCCACAGCATATTGGCCAATTCAACAAACATTTAATGTCTGTTTATATGAAAGTGGCATAACTGAATTTTAATGTATTAAATATAAATTGCAGTTTTTGTATGTAACAATGGAATGTGATGTCGTTTGTTGGACAGGTGCTCTGTTTTTCTCATTGATGATCATGAAGAGGAACTGGTGGCCATGGTTTTCGATGGTGTTACCAAAGACAACAACGAAGTACGGTTTATATATACATGTGATATGTGACATAAGTTAGCCAAGCTAAGTTGTGAACTGTGTACATGTATATCGTCTGTTGTTCACTTCTGGATTCCTTATACTGAGGAGCAAACTGGCAGCGTAGGACTCAAATATTACAGGAGAATAATGGTTTACATGAAGTACAGTTATGGAGTTTTTAAGCCTAAGATTTAGCTGTATGTTTTTTATGTCCCACCCTATGAAACCAAGGAAAGTATATATACAGACAGTTGTTCATTCAGTGGTAAGTGTGACAAGTTAACCAGGTTGAGTCCATCAGTGATGTCAGTTCTATAGATAACAACGGAGTATGGTTTAAATGCAGAATGAAAGGTTTTGAACATTAGGTTTATCCAGTGTTCCGCCCAACGAAACCAAGGAATGTGTCTTTACAGATAATTGTTCATTTAAAGGTATATGTGACATCAGTTAACCAAGCTGATCAGTGATGTCAGATTTTGAGTAATATAGATAACAACAAAGTGTTGTATACATGCATAATAACATTATAACATTATGCATGTAATAACATTAGATTTAAATGCATTTTTCAATGATCCACCCAACGAAACCAAGAAATGTATATTTACAGAGTGTTGTTCATTTAAAGGTAAATGTGACATAATTTTATCAAGATTAATGTAGGTCACTATGGAACTGATGTATCTTCTTCATTTGATGATGAACGTTACCTAATTTACGAGACTAAAGTAATCAGTGATGTCCCCTGGTAGTAATATGGGTCATCGTGGGACTAATACAGATGTCTGGATTACAACACAAATTGCTCCTACATCTCCTGGCAGTGGCATAAAATGATGATGAATGTGACATGGAATTGCTGTTTATTACCTTTGCTTTGGTGTGTAATAGGCCACTGGCAGGCTCAGTGAGCTGAGGTTTCCATCTCTAGAGAATGTCACCCACTGGTCTTCCTCCCCGGCAATGATCAATTCATTCCACCCATAAAACTTATCAGAATTGTTTCAGTGATATATTGTTTCGTACACCATTAAGATACCAATCAAATGATGTGATGAATAAAACTGTTCATGTTTCAGGTACAGAAAGAGATTCGTATACCAATAACCCAGGGTATAGCAGGTCATGTGGCAACGACAGGTGAGTGCATACAAAGTTATATATTGTTATGATAGGTAAGTGTATACTTATGACACAGGTTGTACCTGGTCATGTGGCAACAAAGAAACTAAATCAGGGTATAGCAGGGCAAGTAGTATGAGAGGTGAGTGCATACAAAGGTATATGTGGCTATGATACGTAAGTGTATATTTATAACACAGGCTGTACCTGACCATGGGGCAACAAAGAAACTAAAACAGGGTATAGCAGGGCAACTGGCAACAACAGGTGATTGTGTACAAAGGTATAGGTGGCTATGAAAGGTAAATATATGCTAATAACATAGATTGTACCGGTCATGAGGTAATGAAGGTGAAAAAAGGAGCTAGAGAAGATCATTTGGTAACAACAACAACAGATTCATGCTCTTACAAGTACTGCATAGGGAATATAGCACCTGAGTGAGTAGTGTATTGCAGGTCATGTGGTAACAACATTAGAGTGCGACCCTACATGTATATGATAAATCTGTTGCAGGTGATACATAATCATCATGTCGATTTGTAATGCTAGGAGCTACTAGAGAAATAAACACGTGTAACTAATGTAAAGCTGTTCTCTAAAGCAATCAACACTGTTATAAGTATAACTAACATTTCTATTCACTGCCATGCTTTTCAAGGAAACTCTCAGACATTTTGGTTCTGACATACTGTATTATTATATTTGTGTTTTAATTGTAGAAACATCATTTTTCAAAGCAACTATATGCTTACATGTCCAGCAGACTCAGACCCTTTCTGGCTCATGTGGTTAAATCTGCTTTCAGACGCTCAGGCCCTTGACCAATGAGATTGTGTGTTCAAATCCAGCTATCATTTTCTCTGCTATGACTATGGGGACATGGTTACACTAGCATTGAATTACTAGGCTAAAAAAAGGTCGTCTTGGATTGATTGTATTTATATTTCCATTTACAAAGCTACTAGTTGGATTGGTAGATCTAACGTTTGAATTGTCTATGTTTTTTCACAGGTGTATACATTTGCACCAGTGTTGATCCACCGGTTTGTCCTGGTTTAACTGCTACTTAGGTCAGGAGGTTTGTTAGGTACCCAGTGAAGGGCAGCACATAGAAGTACATTGCAACACTACATCAAGCACATTTTTAAGGATGACCTGTAGCCTCATTATGTGTTGTTATGAATGTAGTACAGATGATGTGTTATATGACTGCTTTATGAAACCGTCTCTGAAGATTAAGTCACCATGTACGTTGTATGCCTCAATACTTTATGGTTTCAGGTGAACTACTGAACATCCGAGATGCGTACTCACATCCACTGTTTTACAGAGGAATTGACGAGTCCACAGGATTCAGAACAAGGTACAAAGTTGCATAATACATACAAGCTTACATAACGATTCTCTGTAATGGTAATTTCTCTGTATTTGAGGAGTATTACATATATAGATTCTCTAGTCATTCTCACGTTTGTTTTACCACATGAGTTTTAAATATTCATTTCATAAGATAAACCATACATTTAGAGCTCTGTTGTGGTGATGACTTTGTTCTGAAGCTTTCATTATAAAGAACAGTATATTGGTTTTCTTTATGTAAAGAGTTTAGTACAGTTCCAGAAATAATGGCCTTTATTTCTTTCTTTCTTTCTTTTTTTTTTTTTGTAAACAGGAATATATTATGTTTCCCAATCAAGGATGAGAACAGTAAGCTTGCTTTGCTTTTATATATTTGTAATGTTTGAACATTGGAAAAAAGAGTACCAACATTGTGTCATAGATTACGATTTTGTCAGTTAAGGCTAATTTTCACTGGACACAAAGCACAACTGAAAATCATGATGTCTTTTATAAGAACGCAATTTATACTGTACTTCAGTGGAAAACCTTTCCTGTCTGAAGTAATTTGAACTCAAACTGTGTATGTGCATATAGATATATATTTATAGACTTATTGTTCATTTCTGCAGTTGTGATCAAGCTTTGTGAGCAAACATGTATCAAAAGAGAACAGTGGTGATTCGGTTTCTGGGGGACTCCATGGCAGAGGTGTCTAGGACGCCAATGTGGCGCGATGACCTTGGAACCTCTCACTAGTGCGGTTGCTGTCAGTTCAAGTCGAGAAAAAAATCCTGGGATTGGGATTTTTTTTAGACTTTCCTGAAAGTGCATTTCAAAGTTTGAATACTGATAGACATGAAACTTTCACTTTTTACTTGACACAATATAGCTGATTTGGACTTGGTTATAGCTTCAGTTACGCTTATGACACATTTATCAATTACTGATCGTTTATGTTGTACTAATAACATACTCTTATCTTGCCACAGGTAGGGTTATAGGAGTGGCACAATTATGTAACAAGAAGACTGGCCCTAGTTTTACCCAGTTTGATGAGGAGATAGCATCAGCCTTCTCTGTCTACTGTTGTATCAGCATTATCCATGTAAGTCACTAGCATTCAATGGTCTGAGGATGGTTATAAGATGGTTATACATATAGCCTTTGATAAATTTTCTAAACTGCATTAAGTTATTACAGTGCAAAGGCACATTATGAAAAGGCTGTAAAAAAGACACACTGGAGGGCTTTTATAACTTTCACCTTTAGGAACGTCTACTTAGCACATTGTGAGGCTTAGTAAAACAAAATGTTTGATATTGTCAACAGTTAATCTACCATAAAATTCGTTCCAGCCACAAAAGCAGTATGTACTTACCTTAAGAATAAAGGCATACTGATATTTTTAGTCAGTATGCAATGAACTATTTTTGTCATGGTGTAATTGTATTCTTGTACATGTATAAGCAACAAAGTTGACTTTCTATTTCAGCACAAACAGCATTGGTATGTCTTTAATTTTCACAGTTGATGTGATAGGTAAAATGAAATACAACACTATATCTTGGACATTGATGACTATAAAACAATAGTAACATTTGTTATTATGTGATAATTTATGATTGTCTTTTAAAAAAATCAAGGAGGAGTGTGTTTGTTTTTGCAGTCACTCATGTACAAGAAGGTGATAGATGCTCAGCATAGAAACAGTTTGGCTAATGAACTTATGATGTATCATATGAAGGTATTGTCTACGCTGGAGACTCTCACGTCTGTCACCTCCTACAGGACCCTCTGCACTCTGTCTCACTCACCCTCTACACCTTGCAGAAATAGACTGCTTCCTAACACAGAATCTGAAACTGTCAAGTGTGGGTCTATCTCTTAACCTTAATATCTGCCTGATGGGACTCAGCTACTCCAGTCCTTTTTGTTAGTGGAAGTGGAAGTACGAAGTCAGCATTGTTATGACTATGGAGATGAAACCAGGCTTTTCTGTCTATCCTGGTATACAGCATTTTTATGGTTAGAAATCTGGAGTAAGCAAACTGGTGTTTTTACCAACTAATCTTTCTTCAGACTCACTCACTCCTGTGAGTGACGAAATCACTTTAGACACAAGAATTTGAAATCATCCCTAGTGTACATTGTGACCGTTGTGGTTAAGGCCTGTGCGAGTGAGTGAGACAGGGGTCACGTGACTGTAAGCTGGTGCTTAAGGCTAGCATGCTGCACAGTAGATAATCTCCACTCTCCTGACTGGTAAATCTGTGTTGTTATTGTTGTCTTTAGCAATGTAGTCGTTTCTCTTACAGAGTCTGATGTACAAGAAATTGCAGGATGCTCACAATCGCAATAAATTGTCAATAGAACTCATGATCTACCACATGAAGGTTAGTGCATGTGTCTTCCAGAAAGTATACATGTAGCTCTATTATGGTACCGGTACTGAAATTGAACATGAGAATCTGCACCTTTTAGTATGGCTGCTGATCAACATGGGATATCTCTGTCATATACTATATTAGTCAAGCTAATGTTCAAACCTGTTTCCACAGTTACACTTAAAAAAGCTCAAGTATTAAAAGTGTATATGTATCACTGTAGTGGCTGAACTTCTTCACACGTCACAGTAGATGGTAAACCATGTTGAAGAAATGATACTTATTATTAAATTACATACCTGTGAAATGAATGTGAAGATACAAACAAACATTGTGATTTTTACAATGTTCAAATATATTTGATCTGTATAAAGAACACATTGACAAGTGCAGATTTGTTATCTTTAAGTATCTTCGGTGGACATACATGTAACATAACAATCTCATGCCATTTAAAACTATAGATACATTTAAGTTATGATATGTGTAAGGTGAAGTACGAATAAAAACCTCACAGGATTTCAAGATGGATGTCATTTTGCATCGGTATCTCTGAGGCACCTAGTGGAGAGGTGTTGCGTTTTGTAATTGCATGTGATTATGCATTGTTAGACTGGCGATCAGACAAGCTGCCCTTAACTCCCTTTTTTGTATGTACTTTTGAATCTTTATTTACATCTATTTTGTTTTAATAAACTGTCAACTTTTGCACTTATCTTAGTTCTCATCTTCCATCTATAGCTTCTTTGAACACAAAATCCTTCTTCGACTCATTTACTACCATTCGTGTAAAGCTGTGCACTTATTTGTTGTATGTATACATAGTATGTAAATTGCATGAGTGGTGTGTCTGTACTGTATGGTGTTTGACATAACTCTACTATTTACCTGTGTACCTGCTTGGGTGTGCAGGATGGGCTGTCAGGATGACCTGTTTTACGCCTCACTGACATTTCTGAATGTAGTAATCACAAATTGTGTGTGTGTAGAAAATAATGTTAGGCTATGACAAAAAGTTACAACTGCCTAGATCACTCCAATTACGTCCTTGTGATTGTATGAAACTAGCAAAGACAATAGGGGAGTTTCCTGTTCAAACTCTTTTATCGGTAAGAAAAAAGGTAAAAAAAAAAAGTATCATATTACATGTCAAAAATGTTACAGAATATGTTAAAAATATATAGGACGAGAATTTTCGATAAAAGGAAAAGGGTTCCATTTGTGCCTCAGTGAGACAAGTGATCAGTAAATTAATGTTATCTAAGGTTGCCTAACATTTTCTAATTGATACAGGAGGACTATTTTTACCTTCAACAAATAAGAGTTCGAACTCTAAACTCCTGTATTGGTCATGCCTAATAAACTGTCACGGAATGGAACGTGGCGGGATTACAGCAGTAATGAAAAACAGACTGATCTAAATTTAATTTGATATAAATAAACTAATACAGTAGTTCAAAGTCATTTTATGATAGCAATTCCTATACCTCAAAGATTGAACTGAAATCTAGGGTAAAATTATTTGTGTATATTGCAAATGACAGGCTGTCTGTGTTGTTATTCTAATTAAGAACTGTGTAATAGCAGTTCATGTGTCTCATGTTCCCCAGGTGTCCACAGCAGATGTGAACAACCTGTTTCAGCAGGAAATCCAGACCCCTCGGCAAATCCATCCAGAGTTTGACCTCTTTCTTTATTCTCCAAGGCTACTAGAGGAGAACAAAACAACCATGGTAGGCCTCTTGAGTGTCCTTTACAGTTCAGACACAAAGCCTCAGTGTCAATGTGTCACATGGGTTCAAGAGTTAAAAGTGTGATGTGTCGCACAATAGAGTGCAAAATGTGACTGTACCAAGATTCCCCAATTGAAGCGCTGAGTATGATTAAGGGGGGATAACTCCAAAATTGTATATATCATCGCTGTGAACAAGAAAGAAATAATCACATACGGGAAGGTCTTCCAGCAACCTGTTGATGGTCGTGGGTTTCCTCGGCTCTGCCCAATTTCCTCCCATTACAATGCTGGCTGCAACCATATAAGTGAAATATTCTTCAGTACGGTATAAAACACCATTCAAATAAGTAAATAAATAATTTTCAAGAACTCACTGATTCAGTGGTCTGAATTGCTAAACTTAATACAGTTTTCCTTGTTATAAGTGAAATGTCTTGAAGAGTACGTCTATTAGTTAACAGTCGCATGAGTCACTAATATGTATGTGTAAGTCAGCAGTAGGATTAGACAAGTAGATTGTTTATATTGTACTTCCCAAACTTCCTGTATTTTCAGGCCGTGATGAGCATGATGGACGACTTGAATATAATTTGTCGCTGGAGGATTAAGAAGGACACTCTAGCTAGGTAATCAGGATTTATTACCTTTGTTTCATGTATGAAGATAGTGGAGTTCTCAGTTTCCCTGTAGTGTTTTCTTTGTCTTTAATGGTCTGTCATCTGAAATATACTTTATTTTTAGTGTTTTCTTTGCTATTAAAGTGTTTTCATACTAAAACATCAGGTTCTGCAGTGGTCTATAGTGACAAACAAGGTAGCAGTGAACTTGCATCCATATGTTTTGCTTGAAATAATATAGCTTGTTTTTTAACAAGATTTAAAATTTAGCAGTCTATATCTTCTTTTCTGACTTGAGTGATTGTATTGAGGAGAAAGAGGCAGATAAACCATTCATGTGGTCGTTAAATTTGTCACATGTTTGAGTTATTGTTTTATTTATGGTGATCAGATTCAGTATATTAGTGAAAGTATTTATGCATTCAATACAATGAATAATACCTTACCTTGCTTAAGAACAAATAGTTTTACCACTTTAGTCCATTATTACAGTACCAGTTTTTATGCTATACACGTCCATGTCCTTGTACATGTATATATCATTACAAATGTATAGTGAATTGATAAATTGTGTTTGTGTCTTTTATTAGGTTTTTACTGATGGTTAGGAAAGGCTACAGAAATCCGCCTTACCACAACTGGATGCATGCTTACTCTGTGGCTCACTTCTGTTACCTTCTTATAAAGAACTTGCAACTACAAGACTACCTAGAGTAAGTAATCAGGCCTTAGCAACATGGAAAGCTGAAACTGAACTGTCCTATATTGTTCGTTCATCTTACGTAGTAGACTGTCTCACGGCCAAAACAGTTTTCCCCTCTTAACGTACACTTTGACATTCAGGATTGATTTATGCTCCTTTACATCCAAAGATTACAAATCATTCCTTGTGTTTTTATTTCAGCGAGATTGAGGTGTTTGCCTTGTTTGTATCCTGTCTTTGTCATGATATTGACCACAGAGGGACCAACAATTCGTTCCAGGTTGCTTCTGTAAGTTAATCACACATATTACCAGCTAGACTGTTCTGTCAGGTTAGACGTGAAAAATTATCTTTAATTCTCAGACCATATCTATAAGTTCTGAGTTCAAAAGAAAGGGTCATCATGCAGTCTGGTTTACACATGGTCATGTCAGAGGTTCGGACTGGTGTGATCTTTTCGGCCTGTACACAGAAGGGATAGCATCTGATGTACAGGCTACACTGCAGTCTTGATTTAGTTCACTTAGATTCATTTAGTGAATCATGTTTCTATTTGTCAGATGAGAGGCAGCTTTGAAAACTATATTGAACCATAATGTAAAACTAGGTGGACCAATTTTGTCCCATGTATGTTGTATGGAATTATATCAGAATAAATTAGGGGCATGTGATGTTTCAAGATCATACACATATAGTATAGAAAGAGCTTTAAAAATTTGAGAATAATTTTTTTCATTTGGGACAGAACAGTGTTGTCAAAATATTCCAACATAGATATATTTTTTTTAACATTTAAGATTGACGGAGACAGCAAATGGCTTTAAACAACAATCAAATAAATAAAACATAGATTTACACTTTGTAAAGTATATGATGACTAACATATTTTGGAACTGCACGTAATTCCAATGCGTCTTTTACTTGACAGTCCACAGTGTTGGCAGCGCTGTATAGTTCTGAAGGATCTGTAATGGAGGTGTGTATATAAACTAAACACTTGTGAGAAATGTTATTGTGATATGGTACATGGTAATTAGAGGTGAGATTTAGCATACAGGCTTTATGTGATACAGTTAATTCAAGCAAAGTATCTTTGGATGAGGAAAATTCTTTCCACTCTATTTGTACTGATTAAACAAAGAAGCATAGCATGTTTCACATGAACGTTTTAATATCACTATCTGTTTTTTTTCCTTTTTCAGAGACATCATTTTGCTCAGGCCATGTGTATAGTTAACACTGATGGGTGTAATATCTTTGAGAATTTATCAAGGAGGGTAAGCCAAAGTGTCATTAAAGGAAAACACTGCCCAGACAGTCAAGGGTATTTGTAGAATATTGATTTATATTAAGATTGGCACAAGAAGAACTTGCGGAATCCGTAAAACTAATTTGTAGCATCTTCATTCAGATGCATTGACTGTGTTAGAACAAACATTGTGGATGTATGTGTTACATGTACATACTACTAGCTTGCTAGACAGGCCTTGTGCGTGCTTAATACCTCACACATGTAGATTCATAAATCTAACTGCTATATATAAATCTTCTTGTGTGTGGTATACAACACTCCCTGCAGCGTGACAAGCGACATTCACCACTCGTGTGGATGGCACCCCAAAAATGATAACTGCACACTCCCTGCAGTGTGACAAGCGACATTCACCAATAGTGTGGATGGCATCCCAAAAATGATAACTGCACACTCCCTGCAGTGGGACAAGCGACATTCACCACTAGTGTGGATGGCACCCCAAAAATGATAACTGCACACTCCCTGCAGTGTGACAAGCGACATTCACCACTAGTGTGGATGGCATCCCAAAAATGATAACTGCACACTCCCTGCAGTGTGACAAGCGACATTCACCACTAGTGTGGATGGCACCCCAAAAATGATAACTGCACACTCCCTGCAGTGTGACAAGCGACATTCACCACAAGTGTGGATGGCACCCCAAAAATGATAACTGCACACTCCCTGCAGTGTGACAAGCGACATTCACCACTAGTGTGGATGGCATCCCAAAAATGATAACTGCACACTCCCTGCAGTGGGACAAGCGACATTCACCACTAGTGTGGATGGCACCCCAAAAATGATAACTGCACACCCCCTGCAGTGTGACAAGCGACATTCACCACTAGTGTGGATGGCACCCTAAAAATGATAACTGCACACTCCCTGCAGTGTGACAAGCGACATTCACCACTAGTGTGGATGGCACCCTAAAAATGATAACTGCACACTCCCTGCAGTGTGACAAGCGACATTCACCACTAGTGTGGATGGCACCCTAAAAATGATAACTGCACACTCCCTGCAGTGTGACAAGTGACATTCACCACTAGTGTGGATGGCATCCCAAAAATGATAACTGCACACTCCCTGCAGTGTGACAAGCGACATTCACCACTCGTGTGGATGGCACCCCAAAAATGATAACTGCACACTCCCTGCAGTGTGACAAGCGACATTCACCACTCGTGTGGATGGCATCCCAAAAATGATAACTGCACACTCCCTGCAGTGTGACAAGCGACATTCACCACTAGTGTGGATGGCATCCCAAAAATGATAACTGCACACTCCCTGCAGTGGGACAAGCGACATTCACCACTAGTGTGGATGGCACCCCAAAAATGATAACTGCACACTCCCTGCAGTGTGACAAGCGACATTCACCACTAGTGTGGATGGCACCCCAAAAATGATAACTGCACACTCCCTGCAGTGTGACAAGCGACATTCACCACTAGTGTGGATGGCACCCTAAAAATGATAACTGCACACTCCCTGCAGTGTGACAAGCGACATTCACCACTAGTGTGGATGGCATCCCAAAAATGATAACTGCACACTCCCTGCAGTGTGACAAGCGACATTCACCACAAGTGTGGATGGCATCCCAAAAATGATAACTGCTACCCTAATTCTTCAGCCTCCTCTGCAACTGATATTTTAAGAGAATCATTGAGTACACAGGAAACAATTTGCATAGTTGTATGAAACTTGCATCTTTAGTGACACAAATAAAATATTTCAGGGTCATTTCTATAATAATTGTATGTATAAATTTCACTGAAAGAAGTGTTTCAGAGGTTTTAATGGATTTACAGTATTGCCACCCTTGAATATTGCTACTAGTTGTAACCATGGTTTGCTTTTGTTCCACAGGATTACCAGCAAGCCCTGGACTTAGTAAGGGACATTATCTTAGCCACAGACTTGGCTCATCATCTTAAAATACTGAAAAACCTGGAGCAGATGGCGAAAGGTACATTTGTATGTGATATTTGATAGAAATTTTTCTTACATATGTCAGTTCCATGAGATTCTGTGTGGTAAGCCACAATGATACAGGGACATCTGGCCGATTCAGATTTCTGTTCTTTTTGACAGACTTTGTACATGGCAGGATTTTGTGTAGATTTAATCTGTGCTTTTGAGAAGAACTTGATTCCAGTTTCATTTTGTCTGTCAGTGTATATAAAGTGGCTTTCTGTTCTTACATGTGCATATGTCATGTCCTATGTCCTCTTGAAAAAATAAACTGTTTCAGTTGGTACATGTACATGCAGTTTATGGGTTATTTCTGTGCAGATGGATACGATGTGAAAAACAAGAAACACCATAACCTTCTGCTGTGTATACTTATGACAGCCTGTGACTTGTCAGACCAAACCAAAAACTGGAAGAATACCAGAAAGATTGCCGTTAGTATATTATAACATTATCTTCATCAGACAACTGGAAATGTTTTTGGTAATATATATTTTTACTTTTTTGAACTTGGCATCAGTTTTTCTGCCTTAGGTTTAGCATTTCTTTCCATGTTTTATCAGCGAGTTTACTGATAAGTCCTTTATACATGTAAGCAGACAAAAATTCAATGTGACACTGTCAGACTTCTTTTGGAGTCAAATTTCACCATACAATATAAAGAAGAATATGCTGGGAAAGTTTAGCATCAGAAACTGAAGATTGATTTTCGTATGTACCTAGAATTAAGTACATGTGTATAAATCAGTTAACTGACGGGGAATTTGCTTTACTTTATGGCAGGCGTTGATATACCAGGAGTTCTTTTCCCAAGGGGACATGGAGAAGAACCTGGGGAAGAACCCTATAGAGATGATGGACAGAGAACGAGCCCGAATCCCTGATCTTCAGATCAGCTTCTTGAACCACATTGCTCTGCCTGTGTACAAGTATGTCAGCTTTACTATCTCCATCTTGTCACAATCTGCAGTATTCAGGTTGATCCTATCATTTAAAATGTACAAAACTGATTCGTTCTCTCCTGGGTAGTTCAGTAAACAGGTACATGTATTCAGCAGCTTTTGAAATCTGGCAAAGAAATAGAGAGCATTGCACTGTTATTCTTTTTCAACTTTTTGGCATGTTTGCAGTTTGTTTATTCAAACAGATTCTGTGAAGATTAATCAAATTAGACCTTTTGTGAAGCACTGAAATTGCCCAATCTAACCAATGTAGTTTTGTCTCCAAAATCAAATTAAAAACATGTATAAATGGACAGAAAGTTGCTCTTTCATATGCGAAAAGGTTGAGGAATTAGGGTAATATCAGAAAGATTAGTGGTCTTATTCTATGTGTATATCTGTTGAGTAGACTTACAATTACCAGTTATCGATATACAATATATAATATCTTTTACCAGTTATGATAAGGTTATTGATTGGAAGTGCATTATTTTCAGATTTCAATGCGCTGATTTGTGTCAGTGTTAGCAGAGACATACAGTGATTCATTCTTAGTTTACATTCTGTTGTTTCATTTATTTTCATCTAGGATCATTGCAGACTTGTTTCCCAAAGCCAAGCCAGTCCTCGAGACAGTGGAGGATAATAAGCGACACTGGGAAAAAATCAGCGAATTTGTCAAACAACAACAGGACGTACCACTTACAGCGGAGCAGATGCTGGAGATTGACGTGGATGAGGTGGAATTGAAAAACAATCCTGATGTGGCCAAACAGAACAGCGTGAATGGCATCAAGACATAAACATGTGCCACACACAAATGATCTATAGACTAAATGTACAGCTTGGCATGATTAGAAGTAATCTGCAGAAAGTGTGTAAAATTCCTCTTGCTGTAGGTCACTTGATGAGGACTCAGCTGCTGCAATATCATTGCTTGGAATGCTGCTTTTTTTTCCATCGTCGTCATCATGGCTGTCATATGTTATTGCAGAAGTGTCAGGGTGGTGTATGCCATCAAACTAAAGTGATGAAGGCTACAATGCTGAAACCTGTTTCTTACTGAGTAGGCCTGCTGCTCGAATGACCACATTAAATGTGCCCTTAGTAGTGACCTAATGGTAATCATTGTACATTGCTTTTAAATACAAAAATCTGTCCATTGATGATCCAGAAGCCTGTGCTGGGCTGAAGGGTTGGTTGTAGAGTATTCAGGGGTGCTCAAGGGGCCATTCTGATGAGTGGGTTTAATGTATTGCTATGTGGAGAGTGTGTGTGTGTGATAGCAGAGCCAGACAGGCCTAGTCTACTACATGTATCAGAGAAGCCCAACAGTCGGTTCCAGAACTGGCTGAGCTTTTAAATTTCATCTGGTCTGTTTTTACACCATGTTTGCGTCAACAGTGTGTAATGGTATTTTAATGGTTGCACCAGGGTTGATAGCAGCTATCTATATCTCAAACCAAGCTGTACCATCAAATCTTTCTTAAGCGTCCAGATGTGTCATGAATTGAAGGTGTATTTACAGAGCTGGCAATACCAGTTATCATCTGTGAATGTCAGTGATGAACCAGGTCTCTTGTCAGAAAGAGCATTTGGTAGTCCACTCATGCTGTCACAGGCTGATGATATATACATATATATATATATACACACACATAATACGTACTTGTATTTATCTCTTGAAAAGCTTTAAATATGAGATTTTATAGTGTAAATGATGCACTCAACCAGCATAATGTTTTATGAATGCAGTTTACATACAGTTTAACATGTGATATATTTGAAGTTATATAGTATAGAGAACAGACCAGAAGAGTCTAAAGGCTTGTGTTTTGGAATGATAATAAAGCGCCTCCAGATTTAAGTTGTCATTCAACAGGTTATGCAAACTGATATTATTTGTTCAATGTCTTCAGTGGATTTGATATTGACCACACTTTGGCCTACTGACACCACATGGAGGTTTAAGCCTTGTCCGAGTAGAAAACACTTTGTGTACAGCATCCATAGTTATTATTATTATCAACCAGTTGTTTTTGCCATTAATTCTATGATCCAGTTAACAGGGAAGATAAGATTCGTGGCATGTATTATTTTTTTTGTTACATTTTTCATCATTTTCATTGTATGTTTCAGAATTTCACTCTTCTAGTACCATTATGTACATGTGTATGTGTGTGTTTGTATTCCAAATGTACAGTTGATGCTACTTTGACTCCCTTAACAATGTGCTCAAAGGCTGTTTCCCCACGTCTAATGACAACGGCTGTTCAAAAGCTCGTTGCAGCGCAAATTCATAAATAAAGAGAACTGTGTCATACTGATGGCCCAGTGCACAACAGTGTATTAATGCAGGTACAAGATTATGTTTAAATGTGGCCAGGTTATATTCCCAGAATGTCTTCAAGGATTTTCTATGAACAGCTACAATAGTATATGTACTGTGCCTCTCTTCCCTTGCAAACATAAATTTGAAGTGGTCAGGCACGTAAAACATGCTTATATGCCTGTGGACGAGAGACATCTGTATGACCTACATGATATCTCACCCATCATGTACAGGTTTGCCACAGTCCCATTCTTGTTTATGTTATGTTCAGTATGCGCTATATGCTGCTTTACTTCAAAAAAAACCACAAAAAAAAAAAACCTTCTACACTCATGTAGTGAGATTAGCCAAACTATAATATCCAGCTAGTGATATGGCAGCAGGTGTTGATGATAAAATTTCAATCACACACCTAAGCCACAAATAATGTATGTTGTTCTACATTGTGATGCCATTTTATGGGCTGTATCATTATGGTTATGGGGAACAATTTCTTTGTTGCTGGCATACTGAAGAATTTATTGCTAATACAATGGAAATCAGGTTTATGGTGGAAGGAGACCGAAGTAAACCACTGCTCTGTGAGGAACCTCCAAGTTGGATGAATGTGACCCTAACTGGCATGTGCTTTTACCTTGAGTATAAGTAACACTTCTAGCCATGGCCTCATATAAGTTTATCAATACTGCAGTTTCAAATGAAGTTTTTGTCACAAAAGAAAAGATATTTGTACATGTAGACTTAGGTTACTGATAATCATTACAATATGTCTGCGTAAGTTACAAGTTTCTCTACATAACACAAACTTGAATACATTTTATGCTATTTAACAGAGTTGAAGACAGTTGTAACACTCACACTGTTTATAATACAACAGAGAAAAAAAAAAGAGACAAAAACTGTTATGTGCTAAGGATTTGTTCAGTAGATACTGTGTGAAGGTGGATTCTATATCCTTCCAGTTTGCAATACTTCACAATCTCTTCATGTATGTATACCTTGTGTGGCTAAATTTTCATGATTGATTTGTAACAATCTACCTGATAACTTTGGTAATTGCTAAGTGATTCATTTGACAATATTTAAATACTTTATGTTTAATTAAGCTTTATGATGTTAATTTGTACTGCAGCATGATGACAATGACCTCTGTATTCGCAAATCGTGCAATCCTGTTTTCTTCTGTTATGATCATTTTAATTTGGATACCGTATGTTTTTAGTTTGATAAGTTTGGTCTCAACTACATGTACATGTATCATACCTCACGCAATGCAGGGGTCTTGAAAATTTTGCAATTTATTTACTTTTACATGACTAAATGAGTGCTAATTTTACTTCATTGTTTAATTTTTCTTTGTATATGTTGGTTATAAAGTAGATGTGAATATTCTATTTGCTCACAGTGATGATATTCCAGCCCCTGGTTAAATGATAGGATTCATGTGAACTCTGTTAAACCGATGTTCCTGTATGTTCCTTGCAATAGACTAGGACCTAGACATCTTCCTTGACGTTTCACACCTAAATAACGATGTTTTTCAGACATATTATATTTTACTTGTCTTCATCATCTCAGTGTTGTTATTAACGCAGATGCACTTGTAACAAGTTGCAGTAATGGAGGATAGTTTATTTTGTAGGTGTACTCTATGCACAGACCATTTGAGATAGTAAGATGGGAAGAGGGTTGAGTTTGGAGCACTAGTACCTGTCATCACAGGAACAGTACTACACTAAGACAGCAGGAAGGATGTTCATCCAGGTGTATAGACTGCCTTTGTTGGTTAGTCTGCATTAAAACTAGTTTGCCTTTTTCCATGAAGTAAATTTCATCAATGTTATCAAAAGTGATTTTTGTGTTTTCTCTTAATATAATGCTGCAGTTGTTCAATTATTTCTGCGTTATGCATGTTTCTTGGTTCTTCAGATTTTCACAACGTGAAACATAAGACTATAAAAGATCTCGGTTAGGACTGCAGTTCAAGTGTGATTTATGCTGTTTTCCAGCAGATACACAATGTTCTCCACTGACATCTTGGAGTAGCATCGTATATGTAAGCACATAGCTATTGTGTGTTTCAGGCAAGTTTTCAGAAGAGTTAAAAATCCATTTAAAAAATCATCATTTTCTACACTATCCACTGATACATCGAAAGTCCCGCCATGTTTTAGCCTTGTCCAATGAAAAGCCTCCTTTCCTCCTCCTGAATATTCATTGTGATGTCACTGTGCTTAAGGTTTTACTCCTACTATATGATTAACGTGCATTTCCAGTCTCGCCCAAATGCATACGTATATCATGATAATCGTGAATTTTGAGGTCTGTGAAAGCCTACTCTAGAAAGGAAGAGCTTGGGATTTGCTGGAGGGCCACATCATGCTTACATGCAGTAAACTTTTTATCTCAGATGAGGCCAGCGGGCTTGTGCACTGGTCTTGTTGGTGTTATGGCGCCAACCGAGAGCGGGTTGTTGCATCTACAGAACTGATGTACAGGTCCGACCCGGCGTGATTAGCAGGGGTTTATCCCTGTCACGTGCGAAGGTGAGAAGGATGAACGGATGCTGAGATTTCCATCAATGGTTCCTTTATTGATGGCTGGCTGTTGGTTCGCACCAGGAACTCTCAATGTACATGCAAGCCTCTGCCGGGAGTAAATGGCCGGCCAGGCCGAAAAGACGCTTTCAACTACATATTAAAGCGTACTTCTTTCTCCTACATGAACACATTCACTTTCGTGTTCTAAGCCGTGCCTTGTAGTCCACCACTTTCTTTGGGACTCCCCAGCTTATATATATAATCTATCCTGTCTGCTATGACAGGAATTTTGGAATGTTCTGGGTGCGGCCAATCTTACCTCCTAGCCACTAAAACAAATCACACAATGTTTTAGATACACGTAATAACAATCCATCACCCAGACGCCATCTATCAAAAACAGTTCAGCTCTTACTGCAAACTAATTCTGGATGTAGACATCACTGTTCGACTTTAGGCCATGCAACTCAAGAGCGAGTGGTATTTACAGAACTGACAACAAACAACGCACCAAGCGTTTGTTTTGTTTACAAACATAGCGAGGCATGCACCAAACGTCGTGCAGCTATAACAGCCACAGTACCGTTACAGATAAAACATACAAGATCGAAGTGACACATAATCCTTATACTTTACAACGTGTGGCTGTAGGTTGCCAAAATGTGTCTGGAATGCCATGCCCTAAAGAGCTAAAGCTAAGCATGTGCAGGCATAAATGTGTTCTTTTCTTTTAAATACAATTCAGAAAATTCAAGGCCTTTGAAAATCTGGATTTGTTTTGGTTCATTCGGGTGGTTCTTCAAAGTCATTTAATGAGAATCTATGACAGCAGAACTATGCTGATATAATGCACGTATACATCATTTTTGTGAAAAAATGTTCCTTTTCAAACATCAAGCAAAATCGTCTTGAGACCCTGTAGTCTATAGTGTTCTAGAATACAGACCAAATTTTTACCTGCAAACCCAGGCAGATTATGCTCAAGACTTCAAAAAGATGTCATCAAGTGCACTGATGTCATTTACATCAGCAGTCCTCAGCAAGACAACTAAGCAAATACACATGAAAATTCATGGTATATATCTGATTATGAAGGTCATGCATAATTACCTTAGCTGAATATGTATAGGTAACTTCCACTTACGGCCACGTGGAATCATGAACAAAAGAATTTCGTGGTCTTTCCTGGAGTGTGGCCTGTGTGCAGTGTGTGCAACTTTTTGTGTTGCAGATTCAACGTGGACTCCAGTGAAAGTTACCCATATGGGGCCAACTTAAAACTACAATTCACATGAAATTCTAAAAAGAATACTGACATGTACAAATCCTTTTTGAGTTTGTGACTGACCCTTTTGACATGTGTAACTGAAATATAGTTTGCTTAATTACTGTAAGGAACCTTGATAGGTAACTAAGATAGGAAATGAACATAAAGTTGAGTATGTTGGGGATATTCCATCGTTGATTCAGCATGTACATACTTAATACTGTAAACTACTGAATTCCTGACATACGTGTAGTGTATTGTGTGTTAGAATCAATGTTAAACAAAATGTTAGGGGTTTGCAAACATGTAGAGCGCAGTAACACCAGGGGGATATTCCATCATTACGATGTGTGCATATTACCAAATTCCTGACCTGAATATTTGTATTAGAATCAAACTTAAACAAAATGTATATCGAAAAGTACAGCATGTATTGACCAGTAGTTTTCCATGCATATAAAGTGCAATGACACAAAGGGAACTGGAAAATAACCCACGTATCAAGGAAAGTCCCCAAGGTAAAGCTGTAACCAATCCAGTGGGGGCTAGACTCAAACATGCCCAGGTGCCAAATAAACATCCAAGGGTAAGGATAACGGCACTTAATTCCTTGTTTCCCTGTCACAGTATGTTAAAAAATTACAGCAGGTGTTGGAACTGTTTTCATTTTTCATGATTATTTTGTGATTATGCCACCCTTTCTGAGAGTTTCTAGCAAAACTTAGATTTGGTAGCAAGGCTACCAAAGAGCTTGCCAGGAGACGTGAATGCAAAATTTCAGCTCAATACATAACATACTGACAGTCTGAACTGGTATTTTGAGGTGATTAATATTAATCACCAATGGAAGATACCCCGCTTGTGTCATTGTTCTCTGTGTGCATGTAAAACTTCAGTGCAATACATGCAGACAGTGCCCAGCATTATGGTGGGACGAAACCAGACTCTGCCCAAGGGAAACCCACTCCATCTGCAGGCTGCTGGCAGACCTTCCCACTTACAGCCAAAGAGAAAGTCAGCATAAACTCACAGCGGCCGCAATGGTTAAAGGCTCCTGGGTCATTACACTGTGCAAGCGTGCTAACAAACTGAGCCGCAGAGACCCCTTGTACTACAAGAGATACCACTCGTAACATTTACCTTAACACTGAGTGTAATAAACAACAGTTGTGAATGTTGTAATCTGCGGTATTTAATATGCACACAGCGTATCAACGACGAATCCTTGCTCTCATGTTATTGTGCTTTACCTGTATGTGAGACCTCAGCTCAGTACTTTTTGGGACACCACCCCAACATTTTGTTCAACACTGCTTTCCCTTTTAATTTGGACACCAAAACCAATGCCCAGGGTATAAGCTACGATATAAGCTAAAGTACAGGTGAGCTAAAAATGAATTAATGTGTTCTGATATGGGCAGTAATGGGAAACAAGGAATCAGGTGTAATACGCCTAAAGCTGTTACCCATCCAGTGGACTCTAGATTCAAACATTGGTCAAAGGCTGGTCGTGTTGCCTTCCAGCAAATAGTCACAATAGAAATGCAGTCACATGTCACAAGGTGTCTACTGTGAGACGAGTCTCTTGAGATGCTCGCATATAACTGATGAGTTATAATTCAACACAGTTCTGGGGAATGGGAATGGGGGCTGTCACATGGATTTTCCTTTGATATCCAGTCTAGGTAACAATACTTCGAGACTTGTTGATATTTTAAAAGTTTTGTTTGAGTAAGACCACAGTGGATGTAGTGTCACAACCATCCTTATTAACACTGAGAAACTGTTTCTGTCACACCTCAAACACCCTGTACCAGTACAATGCTTGTCCCTGGATTGTACAAGATCTCACTGGTCATGCTGGTCAGCAATCGTTGCTCTCTTCTGTGGTTTCAGACTGCAGAGGTTTGAACACTACCATCAAATCTTTGCCTGTATCACTGGCCTTACTCACTATGGCAAACTCCTTCAGATGGCCTGTTACAATCTTCAACATCTTACTGCGTTCCTCACCGCCTTCCTGCATGAACATCAACATATAACAGTATTTATTTACGTTTTGATCGTTATTTACCACCACACATTTACGCTGACAGCACCAACAGCTATAAATGAGCGTGAATAGTAACCTTGTGCTCCAATGATTAGTAGAAATCAATACAGTGCAACTGTATATTTCAGCACTTTATTTGCCATCATTTCCGATCACTCTAATTAATAAAGGTACGACTGCACAGACAACATGACCTTCATCAACCACTTGTTGTTATCAACTTCTTACAAACAGAGAGGGCCAGGGAATCTACATATTTCCTGTCTAAGAGCCGGTTTGAACAGCAGTCATCTGCATTAGGGAGTAAAAGGCAGGCACTTTTTATAACCACTCAGCCACACCCCGCTCCAATTTAAAACTTGCAAGTTTGCCTCCATTTTACATTTTCGACAAAACAATCTACAATTAAAGGCGGAAAATCTAACTGATTTCAGACTTTTATTTATTTATATTTATTTGATATATAGTGATGTAACACCATACTCAAGAATGGTTCATTTCTATGACAGAACTCAGAGTGGAGGACACCAGGCAAAGTCAGGGGAAACCAAGAGTTGCGAAGCCACTTAAGAGGTTGTTTCAATTCAGTTCTTGTCAACCTGTCAACGTTAGAAAGTATGTCGGAAAATACGAAACGAAGACAGTTTCTACAAGAGTTTGCTCAGTTTACATCAACAATGATTATTTGTTTATTTATTTTATTGGTGTTTAATACCATACTCAAGACTGTTTCACGTAAAGAATGGCAGCCAGCATTATGATGGGAGGAAACATGGCAGAACCCGACAGATGTATCACCGGAGAGAAAGCCAGCATGAGCTGGACTTGATCTCGCACAGAATGCATTGGTGAGAGGCTCTGGGTCATTGTGCCGGGCTGGCGTGCTAACCACCTCGTGCACAGAGGCCCCACGATGATTATGATTGCTGGCGTGTACATATATGTGTCTCTGAATCACTGTACATACATGCAGTAATGCATCAACCAATATATAATCCCATACACTGCCCGTGAAACATATGAGCAACACCCATACCTGAGGAGAAGAAAACTTTGTTGTGTTTACAATGAGCTTCACACGGTTTCCTTTCATCAGGTTTTGCTCCATCTGCTTCAGTTTTATGTCTAAATCATGCTGTGATATCTTAGTGGCCAGTCTGAAGGACTTCTCTGTGAGTTTTCCTTTCTTATTTTGTCGTTGTTCCATTTGTTGTTTATGCAAATCTTTGCCAGTCATCAGCTGATAGACCGGGTAAGGTTTGGCTGTTCCATCAACCTCCACCAGCTTAAGGCCACGTTTCTCAGCTTGAGCTTTAGCTTGATGCTTCGTAAGCACAGCCATCAGTTCATTCTCCAAACCAAATAGTTGGATTTTGGGGTTGTCTTGCTTGTCCAGCACAGCATTAACTTCTGATGTATTTGGCGACTTCTTCATCAACGTTCTTACAGAAGTATAATTGACAGAAACTGGTGAAGATATGCTATTATTTGTAAAAGATTTGTAAATAAGCAAACACTGAGGCATTCTGCTGTCCTCCACCAGTGCCCCTCTGTACAGCCTCAACCATGGCCTCAATAACTTCACCCACATCTTAGCTAATAACAATTGGTGCACCTGCAAAACATATAATATCATAAATCAATGAAAATCAAGCACAAACATATATGTGACTATTATGCAGAGACTATTATTATGCTTATATATGTAGTTATCTCCCCTTTAAAGTTGTGTGGCCAAAATGTGCATCCACTTAAATAACCAAATGACATGACTGCTTTCAATAAGTCGTCATAATATCACATGATTTCCGCAGTCTATGATAGCCAGAGACAACACAAATGTCATAGAGTAGTCACCTGTTATGGGATAGAATAGACAGAGGACAGCGCTGTGTCAGTCAATCCAGATAAATTTCTAATTCTGTTCACATTGTGGATAATTCTGACAAACTCGCATGACACCACGAAGTATAAATGATTTAAAACTAATAGAGAAATGCTTCATTTCTAATATCGCTAAAACTTGACTTCTGACATTGTCCTTTACATAGACAGTACATAATGACTCGGTTACCCTTGTCACCCTTGGGACTAGAGGCACTTAAAATGTGACTAATTCACTCAAAGATTAATGACCTAACTGCAAGCTGGGAGGTGGGGGTGGGGGGTGGTGGTGCCAAATTTGAGTCCAAATGTAAGACTAACTCATGCAAGCACTACAAGAAATGCACTTGTACCATAGCAGTGTAGCAATAACTCTGCAGGCCTATACGTCATCCTTTCAGGAATCATATGTTCAAAGGAAGTGACCCTAAGGTCACATGTGTATGTAACTGATCAAACATGAATTAACATTAGAGCCTCTACTCTACCACTTAGCAGCACACACTTTTTATCCTTCAGCATGACGGAAAAAGAGTTTGCCTTCAATCACTTGCACTGATGCACTAAAATGAGTTTCTGAGTGTTCTTACATGTATGTATGTATGCTTGGGGTATAATGTCCTACTTAACAATTTTTCAGTCATATGATGACGAGGAGTCATTAGTTGTGTGTACATATACTGTGTCTTCTTGTGGCAGGAATAGTCTGTGCGGCCAAAGTGCTGCTGCCACTGAAGTATCATGCCAAAGACACCAGACATGATACCTGACTCAGTTATAATTTTCTGACACCTGGTCAACCAGTCTTTTTTCCTTGTTCTAACCTCTCAGTGCTGACTGCCAAGCAAGGACTCTTATAGTCTTTGATATGACCTGACCCAGGGTCTGGGTCTCCTGACTTTGAGGCGGATGCTCTAACAATTAGGCCAACAAAGCAGCTAATGATCGTTCTTATATAAATACTCTCTATAAAAAAAGACTTGAAACACTGTACTCACTTTGGTTCAGCTTTTCATGGTTTGGTGCAAGCCTTTCAATGCAAACTTTGTCATACTGAAGGATGGGGTAGGAGTAAAGCCCCACAATATAATAGTATAAAGGAATTGGCTCTAGAATTGCAGTATTACACTGTATAACTAAATTTAAAAGAAATGACAACACTATACCAAACATACATATGTATCGATAAAGTCACATTTAAATATCACAGTTCAAAGTAAGCAAAAACGCCCACTTAGAGAAAACCGAACCGGCCGCCATGCTCACAGTTTTAACCAATCAAAGGCGAGATATTTCTACCATCCAAGAAGGCACCTGTTCCGCTGTGACATCACCCGTTCCTAGTTCACCATTTTGCCATGTAGAAGTAGTACTGTTAAATCAGCTGTTTTCCATCTGGTTATGAGGAAATTCTGTAATACCTTAAAGCCATTTTCAACGAGAAAGTGTTAGTGGAATACATCTGGCATTAATCCTCAAGACCAGGAGGCCACATGGTTGAAGTCATAAAGGGGATCGTGCTTCGCCCGACAAATGAGTATCTTGCCTCTAATACTCAAGAGTGTAGGGTACGGATGACATCGTGTTTAGGGTTTCTCTCAAATGGCATATTCCATGGCCTCGTAAGAATTTCAGATGAAAAGGAGATTTATGAAGTTATGAAGCATGTGATAAAAAATCCCTACGCTCGTTTTGGTCTGTGTGGGCCCCTCTTCTGAAATAACTGAAGCTGATTTTTTTTAAGTTAAATCGACATAAACTCAGCTTATTAAGCTATAAAACTGTCATGTTTGCCAGATCTGATGTATATCTACCTGATGAGTTTAGACATTTAAATGGGCAAGAATTTTTCAAACAATAAAGTTACCACAATGTTAACATACTTCCAAATACAGAAGATTGCTTTTAAGCTAGCATTGCAAAACCTGTCGTCTGCTTCTTTTTCTCTCAAGCTTTGCACAAGGACTCAAGGTTTCTGAAACGATCATTTCAATTTCGGAAGTTATGTTAAACTCGAAAACGGAAGTATAGCAATTATTTTAATATTTTTCATGGGCTCAGTATCTATCACATTAAAAACTTTGTTTTACATCGTTAACGTTTAGATTATCTAATAATTGTTTTAATGCTTCAGCGTCTGTAAATGCTGGCAGCCCTTTTTCATATTTTTAAGTATTTGCAGTTTTGTAAGGGTTCAGAGAACACGAAATAAGCTGAAAATGGCGGCACCAGAAAGCGTTGTCGAAGACGACGAAGCATGGCTGTATGGAGGTAATCAAAGATTTCATGTTAGAGCTAGAAATCAGTTAATCAGGCCACCAACAAATGTGCATCAAACGGCTAGTAGGTGAGGTCGCTAACTCACGATGATCGGAAATGCAGGAGAAAAAAGTAGCACTTCTGGCGCCGGTTACAACAACAACAGTCAACAATATTTTGTAGCGGCTGAAGCCTGAGAGACCATTTGTCATTTCTGTCTTTGCTTGTGATTGATCATTGTCACCTCCATGCCAGGCTCCATGAACACGTTATTTGAAGCAGACTTTATTCTGATCAAAAGGTTCTGATCCAGCATCCAAGTATATGTGGCGTAGTTGAGAGCTCCGCCTGAAAGTGCCATTAACCACTCGTTATAGCCTTCTGGAAATTAGTAGGTCCTAGCAGACCTGCTGCCAGGTAGAATTGCCGCACTAACCTTAACTTGAGCTTGGCTAGATCTGATAACAGTGTCATGCATTTACAAATGGTATCAGGGGCCAGGTTCCACTAAAGACGTGTTTGACAGAAATATGGCTCTAAATGACATTACCAAGTGAATTTAACTGGAGACTAGAGATTGATAAAATATGCCGAATTAAGTGTTCTTGTGCTAATGGTGATCAATTTGGTAAAATTTGGTTTATATATTCCATGGTATATTGGTATTTTGTAGACTTTCAAAATTGCAGCTATTAAACAACATATTCCTGTAGGACTTCCCAAAAACTAAAATAGGGATGAAGGAAGGAGTCTCACTTTGTTTCCCATGGATAAAACGGCAGGCTTACCGGTACTACAAAGCCTACTTTGTGAAAATCCATAACAAACCCTTTGACGGTGTAGGCACTGTAAATATAATCTCGACATTTAGCTCAGCAACATTTTTAGATGCTCAGCACTCTTGACTTGAACAATTCAAGTCGCTAGGCAGTAGGTTAGTAGGGCAGTTCTATGCAGAATGTTATGTTGACAGTGTCTATTCAGGAACACAGTCTGCTAGCAACCTGCAGATGATTACCTCCGGGCTCTGCCCGGTTTCCTCCCACCATAATGCTAGCTGCCATCGTCGTATAAGTGAAATGTTCTTGAGTACGTCATAAAACACCAGTCAAATAAATAAATCTCCAGAAACACCAACCAATGGTTAACTCAAAATTACAGCCACCTTAGAATATATCCCTGTAAGACCAAGAGCATAAGAACTGTGACACTGATAACATGATCTCTTTTCCTCTGTTCCAAGTCATACTTGTATATTATTTTCTATTACAAGACTCAGAAGAAAAGGATGAAAAGCCGGAAATTGCTAAAGGGTATGTTGATACTTAATCAGTGTAAGCATTTGATTGTGTTTGAATATATGCTGATATTTACATGTACTGTTATTACAGGCTTAATGTACATTGTTATAATTTCACTCTGTACTTCCTGAAAATCACAGAATGCATTTTCAAAACCTTTTGGGGCATAGGCAGACCCTTGACTCTTGACCCTTGACTTTGTACTGTGAGACTGTCCCAACCCCATCCCAATGTTAAAAACTTCTGGTGGTGAAAGAAAGTACATTTTCACTATTGTTATGTTTGTGATTACATGTTTAACTGCTTGTTATAGGGTGCCTGGTCGCCGCGAATCTGGGGTTAAGGGGCCTGCCGACAAAGAGGCTGGTGAGCTGGTGAGTGGAGACGGAGTGAGTGACTTTTACATCTGTGTCAGTCTGCATGCTCAGTCTGCATGCTGATAGGCCAGGTGCATTGAGTGAATTGGACAAGGGCTAAGATTGGCTATTAAAAGCATATGCTGATATCCCATTGGATATTAACTAAAATTTCAAATATTTGTAAAGCATTTATTAGCAGTATGTCATAACCTGAAAGTTGTTGGGCTAGTGGCTTTCTAATTTTCATTTTAAGTTCAAATCTGATTTATATGACGATATAATTGTATTGACTTAAAGAGGTATTCCAGCCCCAAGAGAAATCAAAGTGTCTTAGACTAATACTTTTTAAAGTAGTACCTGTTCACACAGGAATAGATGAGGCATTCTTTGTTGTACTGTGGGCCATTTCTGTTGTCATATATGGGACCATTACATGTGAAAAGAACGCTGTCAGACTCTTGAGAAAGGAACCTACTTTGATGATGTAGAAAATAACTAAGATTCGAATATACGTGTATAATTTCAGAAATACGTCTTTCTATCTTTGAAAGACTTTAGTACTTAAAGGAGTTAAGGGCAGTGATACATTTTCTTACTGTCATCTTTTTTTGTCTAATGTTTTTGTTGTAGATGATGTAACAGTGATGATGACTTGATATATTTATACTGTTGTGATTTTTTACTCTCTTTGTTCACCTTTTCTGATTGTTGTCTTGTTTTTCTGTTGTTAAGTAGATGATGTACCTGTCATAATAGTTATTCATGTTTTCAGAGTGGCGAGGAAGAGCAGGCTGATAAGAATGGCCAGACAGAAAAGCCTGAAGGGGATGAAGCTGAGAATGGCGGGGATGCTGTAGAGGGGTCAGATGATGACGATGACGACGATGATGATGTACAGGTTACTATTGGAGAAATCAAGACTGGACCTGCTGTCTATGAGTAAGTGTCTAGTAACCTTTCCCCTAATGCCAGTACCTGAATTATGCTCCATGTTATGATTGCATGCTGACTGAGTTGCTTTGTGGTGTCTGTGGCAAATGATCACAAAACCCAAATATCCAATAAATAGACATGCTTTCCAAGAAGATTTCAGTTGGTTCTGCTTGTATAAGAAACAGTTGTCTCTCGTCTGCTTTTATTCATATTTGTATTGAAACTGACCTTCAATTTAAATTTTTCAACTCACAGGGCCCCAAGGAATCTTTTCAAGAGCTCTGGGACATACCAAAAACCAGCAGGTAATCATTATAATTTGGACTTAAATGGCAGTGGCTAGGGCATGACAGCATTTGAGATGAATAGGTTAGATTAGTAGTCCTCTAAATGTCAGGGATAAGAGGCTGTCTTGGGTGGTAAACAACTTTTCTTGTAAACATTTGGATATGATACTTTTTGTGACTAAAAACATTCTCGGACCAAAAACTTTTGTTCTGACTTCATTTGTCACATGTAGCATTGAAGTTAAGTAGACATCTGAGGATTTTTGTGAATAAACTTAGCTAATGCCTCTTTTGTTATTGCAGCATCTACACAGAAAGCTCCGTCTAAAGGTTTAGACCTTGAGTCTCAAGGGTCCATCAACGGTACACCTGTCTATGAGTTTGACCTGGACAGTCTGCAAGCTGATGACAAGCCATGGAGAAAACCAGGTAAGAAGGTGGAGGTGTAGACGTGGAGTCTCAGGAGTCCATTAGAAAGCACTGACTGGATGGATCTTCATGGCTCATTACCTGTTGTCTTCACAATTCTGTTCAAGTGAGGCAGCACTATACTCCTAAATTTGTTAAATCACCATAAATCTGCAAGACTGTGTCTGTTTATTAAAACAGTGATCTACAACTGCTGTTCATCTTTTCCTTGGTCAATCACTGTTTAGTAGCAAATCTATTGATATTATTTATTCTAGGTTGTATTTGAGGGAAACTTTGTGTTTTTCATACCTACAGCAATACATATATGGCAGAAACAGGTTAGACCACATGTTCAGCTCCAAACAAATTTCTGTGGTCGCTGATCATAAGTGTTTTTTCAGTTAAATTATACTCCTTTAGTGAACCTTGAATTAGGCATCCATTGCTCCATTTTTTTGACACAGAACTGTAGGTCTGATTGTTATTAATCCTATGTGTTAAAAACCAATCAAATAGCAGATAAATTAATAAATGTATGACTCCAGGTAAATGGAGTCATCTCTTGTCTAGGCGTGGCATGATGTGTTGAAACCTAATGCTTGAACATGTAGCTGAGGATTGAATTTAAAAAGTTTTTATAAATATTTCACAACCATTACAGTTAACCTAACTGCACACTGCCAAGAAACTGAAATAACTGTTATGACAACAAAACAAATACAAAAGCATGTGAAACCCTGGCCTTATGATTTTGTGGTTTTGTTTTAAGGTGCTGACATCACAGATTACTTCAACTATGGGTTTAATGAGGACACTTGGAGGCAGTACTGTGAGAAACAGCGGAGGTTGAGGATGGAGTTGGGAGATAGAAAGGGATTTGTGAGTGCTCTTTTTTTCTAATATAATTAGCTGAAGTGTAAAGGTTTATTGAATATTTGATAGTGTTAAGTAATGCTTGTGATCATTTGTGATTGGGTTGCTTAATACAGAAATAGTAAAAAGCATCCAAAAGAATCTTTTTTTTTATTTCTGACACAACAAAATAGTGCATTAAGCTGGAAAGGTTTGCGTTGGGTATCAGAAATGGTTCCTAGAATAAACAAAATTGAGAGGAATAAGGATGAGTATTAGAAATTCCAGAATTGCATGTATACGGGCCTTTGCCTAAATACTGTTAATAAAGGAATTTGGTATGAATTAGAAATTTAAATTGCCAGATTGAGAAATTAAATCAGGGAGGGACGATGTGTACAGATTTATCTCCCTTGAAATTTCAGATCCCATCCACACCAGTCAGTAGACCGTCAACCAAAGAGGGATCCACAACATCATCGCCTTCCACATCAGGTAGCTATGTTATTTATTTTTATTTTTTAGTTGTTTTATAGTTGTGATATTTTCTATTTATATCTAAATTTAGTATGCTAAACTTTTGATGTTATATAAGAGCATTCTCCTGCAGAAATTGTGTATTAAACCAAACAGCAGCCATAGAAATGAAATAATTATAAGGATGAAATAATAAACGAGTGATATAGATATGTGATATAGTCACTCTGTCACATGTTACTTTTAGCGGTCACCCCCTCCAACAAAGACCTCTTCAGATCAGCTCAACCTCCCCCCAACAGAAAGATGTCTGGCACAATCGATGTTATTGGTAGTACAGCCAGAGACTCACGCAGACCCAGTGCTGCGGCTGAGCCAATCACAACCACTGATTCATCCAACTAGTAAGTGTCAGGTGAATTTAATGCAATCATTTTGTCAGATGTTATTGTTAAGTTTGGTAATCCTGGCTGTGGAGTTCTAATCACGTTAACTAATATGGGTTATGACATCATGAAGTGAAATAGTTCAATTTATGTTAAATTAAAAAAAAAAAAAAAAAAGCAACAGAAAATTAGACTGTTAAATAATACACCCCTTTATCAGTTTAATTATAAAAGGCATTGATTGATATAATTGTTTATGTCCCTTTATCAGTGGATAATGATATTTTGTCATACAGGTTTAGAATAACTGTCTTGTTTTAAAGACATATACTTTAATCACCATCTAGGTGCATAAATCATAACACTTGGTAAGCTGTTTGACCGCTCAGAAAAGCAGGATTGAAAAACAGGATCCCTATTATTTATTACTCAGGTTTACTTGAAAGCCTTTTTACACCCAAAGCAAACAGCAAATAAAAAAAAAAACAGTTCAGAAAAACTTCCTTTCTCTACACTCTTCATCCTTGACTTATGTGTTCCAGTCGGCGGTACCCAGCGGGTCCCCCACCCCCAGGCATTCCACCCCCTTTGCACCCTCCAGACTACAGCATGCCACCCCCAGGTATGCCTCCTCCAGGCATGGCCCCTCCAGGTAAGAACAATCCTTAGTGTCTACCGATTAGTTTTTGGTGGAATGTAATTTTTCTATATTGCAACAGGGAAAGTCCAATAAATACTTTAAAAATGAACGTGACTATTCATTATGACCGGCCAGGTAAACAACCTAAGCTTGTGCCTATGACTAAATTACACAGTTTACCCAATTCTGAGAGTTCATTGGTCTTAGAAAGGTGATTTGAAATTTGTTTGGAATTTATGATGATGCCCTACGGAAATCAGTATTGTAAAAAGACTTTTTTTTTGTCAGTCTGATGATATTCTAGCTTGGGCTATTAGCAATCCACTTATCTGCCCACTTGGTTTCAGGTGTGCCGCCTATACCGGGTGTCTCTGTGCCACCCCCTGGGTACTCTGCACCACCTGTCAGTTCCTATGACAATTTAGGTGAGTACAGGTGTTGTACCAGTAATATGATGTTGTTTGGCCATGATGTCATATGTGGCTATGTTTGGTGTTTTATCTCAGACTCTCAGAGTGCATGGGGTTTCAGAATTGTACTCACAGTTGTATAATTCAATTTTTAATTGAACGTTTACAAAAACTTTGTGCTGTTATTGAAGAGATAGTATTTGCATGCTTATTACATGAGATACAAAGTTTGAAATTTTATGTAATAATTTCTAAACCCTCCAACAAAAAATTATAAAAAAAACACAAAATGATTGCCCCATAATATTGTAATGTTACATATCTTAGATAAGATTAGAACTTCGAAAATTTACATGAAATCTACAAATCTGAAAAACGCAAAAAACACTTGTAAAATAAGGAGGTCACACAGTTCTTGAAAGATTGATCAGAGCCTTTATACCTCAGTGTGATATGGTATGTTTCAGTGTATTACCCGCCCCCAGGGTCAGGACCTCCCGCTGACAGGTAAGGATTCCAGTGGGGTAATGTGTGTTAGACCTGGTAAAACAAGAGGCTCATGGACTTATCTACATATATATACAGTAAAACTTTCCAACATCCACACATCTAAAAACCGACATTTTGTCAATACCGACCATGCCGCTTGGTAATCTTTTGTTTCATTTACTTATATTTCATTACATTAACCTTGGCTCATAGACCTTCTAAGAGTAACAGATGTAGTTTAGAAATGTTCCACTTCTTCAGTCTTACTAGACTTTCTCAAAACACAGAGCTAGTCAATATAAGTTCATTGTTGGATGAACTATGATCAGCGGTATGCTAAGATGAAAGCAGTTTTACCGTGGCAAGTATGAAACTCTGGGTGATAAAACAACGCTTTAGAAATGCCTTCATGCATGTGTATGCATATATGTTTAAGTGCTGCAGCATGTATACTCACTGTTGTTGTTTTTTTTTTTTTGTTTTTTTTTAATTTAGTCCATTGCATATTTAAAGAAATAAAATTTGGTACAAATGAAACTGGTACAAATGAAAAATTCACCTTAGTTGGTAAATAACAACATCTGTACAAGGAAGTGACTTATTCTTGTTGCTGCACATGAAACCGACATCTTGTCACAAAGGAACATTTTTCGCGGTATCGGGCATGGTCAGTTTGCACAGGTCTTACTGTAATAGGGGTTATCACAACTACAAAGCACAAATCATACAGGTAGAGACTAATCATTCCTTGAATATACTGATAATTGTGATGGTTATTATACACATGTATTAGTTTCACTTTCATATGTGTCAATACTCTCTTGGTTGCCAGTTCTGATCTAAATATTCACAGTGGTATTTAATCTTTATACCTAATTTCAGGAGCAGCAGTTCATACGAAAACCGGACGACGTATCCTTACAATACCCAATACAACACACCATACAATTCCACACCCTCATGGGATTCCAGGTAAGTCCTGAGAAAATTCATCTAAACCACTTAATTTGTGATTTTAACAAGATGATGTTTTCAAATTAAAATAAGCATTAGCTGATTTGCCAAGTAATCAGTCTAATGTAGTCTTCAAAATATAAATTTTTTGGTAAATAAATTCAGTGTGAACAGGTCTTAGTGTCACTATCTGTCATGCTTTGCTTCACTTTCCTGTTTCAGGCCAACAGAGTACAACTGGAACTATGAAAACCGCAGGGGAAGTCCCGACTCAGACTCAGATTTTAGTGTGTATGTATTGATGTACATTCCTATTTGAGTGTGTGTATATCTTCATATTTCTGTAGTCATCTTGTAACAATACTGTTGTATGAGCGAGGCTGCCTCCCTCACTGAATATATTGATTTGAATGTCATTGATGGACTTTTTTTGACAATCATGCATCTATCTGTAGCACATCTAGTACAATGAATTGAAGTCAGATTACAGATTAAAGATGTTACCATTTTTTATCGGCCTGTCCATATTAAATTGTGACTATTTTCCTTCCCTTTCTTATTTCCCTGTTTCCAGTCAACTCTAAAATAGATAAAATAATAAGTTTTTGTGTAGATCTCAGATTAAGCAGGTGAATGAAAACAATAATGTTTAGTATCTTAAGTGATTAAGTTGTCCATGAATCATTGGGTGTTTACAGTTCTGATGAGGAGAGGGATTACAGATATTCCGGCAGCTCTTCTAGCAGGAGGGATTATTATGATAGGGGGGATAGGTAAGTTTGAGGGATTATTATGATAGGGGGAGATAGGTAAGTTTGATGGATTATTATGATAGGGGGGATAGGTAAGATTGAGGGATTATTATGATAGGGGGGGATAGGTAAGATTGAGGGATTATGGTGATGGGAATAGGTTAGTTTGAGGGATTGTTGTGATGGGGATAGGTAAATCAGGGATTGTTGTGATGGGGATAGATGTCTGAGGGATTATGGTGATGGGAATAGGTTAGTTTGAGGGATTCTTGTGATGGGGATAGGTAATTATGAGGAATTATCATGTTGGGATAGGTAATTATGAGGGATTATGGTGATGGGGATCAGGAGGAATGGGTAAGTTGGAGGATTTACTGGGTTGGGGGATAGGTCAGTCTGAGGGATTATTGTGATAGGGAGAGTGGGTAAGTCTGAGGGTTTACTGGGATGGGGGATAGGTCAGTCTGAGGGATTATTGTGTTAGGGAGAGTGGGTAAGTCTGAGGGTTTACTGGGTTGGGGGATAGGTCAGTCTGAGGGATTATTGTCTTGGGGAGAGTGGGTAAGTCTGAGGGGTTGCTGGGATGGGGGATAGGTCAGTCTGAGGGATTATTGTGTCTAGGGGAATGGGTAAGTCTGAGGGGTTACTGAGATGGGGGATAGGTCAGTCTGAGGGATTATTGTGTCAGGAGAAATGTGTAAGTCTGAGGGGTTACTGGGATGGGGGATAGGTCAGTCTGAGGGATTATTGTGTCTAGGGGAAGGGGTAAGTCTGAGGGGTTACTGGGATGGGGGATAGGTCAGTCTGAGGAATTATTGTGTCTGGGGAAATTGGTAAGTCTGAGGGGTTACTGGGATGGGGGATAGGTCAGTCCGAGGGATTATTGTGTCAGGGGAAGTGGGTAAGTCTGAGGGGTTACTGGGATGGGGGATAGGTTAGTCTGAGGGATTATTGTGTCAGGGGAAAGGGGTAAGTCTGAGGGGTTGCTGGGATGGGGGATAGGTCAGTCTGAGGGTTTATTGTGTCAGGGAGAGTGTGTAAGTCTGAGGGTTTACTAGGGATGGTTGATAGGTCAGTCTGAGGGATTATTGTGTCTAGGGGAATGGGTAAGTCTGAGGGTTTATTGGGATGGGGGATAGGTCAGTCTGAGGGATTATTGTGTCTTGGGTAATGGGTAAGTCTGAGGGGTTACTGGGATGGGGGATAGGTCAATCTGAGGGATTATTGTGTTAGGGAGAGTGGGTATGTCTGAGGGTTTACTGGGACGGGGGATAGGTCAGTCTGAGGGATTATTGTGTCTAGGGGAATGGGTAAGTCTGAGGGTTTATTGGGATGGAGGATAGGTCAGTCTGAGGGATTATTGTGTCAGGGAGAGTGGGTAAGTCTGAGGGTTTACTGGGATGGGTGATAGGTCAGTCTGAGGGATTATTGTGTCTAGGGGATTGGGTAAGTCTGAGGGTTTATTGGGATGGGGGATAGGTCAGTCTGAGGGATTATTGTGTCAGGGAGAGTGGGTAAGTCTGAGGGGTTACTGGGATGGGTGATAGGTCAGTCTGAGGGATTATTGTGTCTAGGGGAATGGGTAAGTCTGAGGGTTTATTGGGATGGGGGATAGGTCAGTCTGAGGGATTATTGTGTCTAGGGGAATGGGTAAGTCTGAGGGTTTATTGGGATGGAGGATAGGTCAGTCTGAGGGATTATTGTGTCTAGGGGAATGGGTAAGTCTGAGGGTTTATTGGGATGGAGGATAGGTCAGTCTGAGGGATTATTGTGTCAGGGAGAGTGGGTAAGTCTGAGGGTTTACTGGGATGGGTGATAGGTCAGTCTGAGGGATTATTGTGTCTAGGGGAATGGGTAAGTCTGAGGGGTTACTGGGATGGAGGATAGGTCAGTCTGAGGGATTATTGTGTCAGGGAGAGTGGGTATGTCTGAGGGTTTATTGGGATGGAGGATAGGTCAGTCTGAGGGATTATTGTGTCTAAAGGAATGGGTAAGTCTGAGGGTTTATTGGGATGGAGGATAGGTCAGTCTGAGGGATTATTGTGTCAGGGAGAGTGGGTAAGTCTGAGGGTTTATTGGGATGGAGGATAGGTCAGTCTGAGGGATTATTGTGTCTTGGGTAATGGGTAAGTCTGAGGGGTTACTGGGATGGGGGATAGGTCAGTCTGAGGGATTATTGTGTCAGGGAGAGTGGGTATGTCTGAGGGTTTACTGGGATGGGGGATAGGTCAGTCTGAGGGATTATTGTGTCAGGGAGAGTGGGTAAGTCTGAGGGATTACTGGGATGGGGATAGGTCAGTCTGAGGGATTATTGTGTCAGGGGGAAGGGGTAAGTCTGAGGGGTTGCTGGGATGGGGGATAGGTCAGTCTGAGGGATTATTGTGTCAGGGAGAGTGTGTAAGTCTGAGGGTTTACTAGGGATGGTTGATAGGTCAGTCTGAGGGATTATTGTGTCAGGGAGAGTGGGTATGTCTGAGGGTTTATTGGGATGGGGGATAGGTCAGTCTGAGGGATTATTGTGTCTAGGGGAATGGGTAAGTCTGAGGGTTTATTGGGATGGAGGATAGGTCAGTCTGAGGGATTATTGTGTTAGGGAGAGTGGGTAAGCCTGAGGGTTTACTGGGATGGGGGATAGGTCAGTCTGAGGGATTATTGTGTCAGGGGGAATTGGTAAGTCTGAGGGGTTACTGGGATGGGGGATAGGTTAGTCTGAGGGATTATTGTGTCAGGGGGAAGGGGTAAGTCTGAGGGGTTGCTGGGATGGGTGATAGGTCAGTCTGAGGGATTATTGTGTCAGGGAGAGTGGGTAAGTCTGAGGGATTACTGGGATGGGGATAGGTCAGTCTGAGGGATTATTGTGTCTAGGGGAATGGGTAAGTCTGAGGGTTTATTGGGATGGAGGATAGGTCAGTCTGAGGGATTATTGTGTCAGGGAGAGTGGGTAAGTCTGAGGGGTTACTGGGATGGGTGATAGGTCAGTCTGAGGGATTATTGTGTCTAGGGGAATGGGTAAGTCTGAGGGTTTATTGGGATGGAGGATAGGTCAGTCTGAATGATTATTGTGTCAGGGAGAGTGGGTAAGTCTGAGGGTTTACTGGGATGGTTGATAGGTCAGTCTGAGGGATTATTGTGTCAGGGGAAATGGGTAAGTCTGAGGGGTTACTGGGATGGGGGATAGGTCAGTCTGAGGGATTAGTGCGTTAGGAGGAATGGGTAAGTCTGAGGGTTTACTGGGATGGAGGATGTTGTTAGTTAATGACCCAACTTGTACCACACATCACAATCCACTTAGTCAATATTTTTTTATGCAATAGTCCAAGTGTCTGAATCAGATACTACTTGTGTACATATACATCCACTGTCATTCATTTGTTTTTTGGGCAATAGTCATAGTGTTGACAAGTGCACATCATCTTTGTTAATAATGGTATTTAATTGTGTTTATAGCTGAAGTGCATTGTGTGTTAATTTGCTTTGGCGCACAAAATGCAAATGAATGTTTACTTTCTGTTTATGGAGATTTGTACATGATATGCATGATTAAATGTTAACATTTGATGAACATTTTTGTTTTAGTCGGGACTCATATTATCGTGACCGTGAGAGGGACCGTGACCGAGATAGGGACAGGGAGCGAGGACGAGAGCGTGATCGGGACAAGTCACGGGATCGAGACAGGGACCGTAGTCATAGAGACCGTGATCGCTCAGAGCGAGACTCTGAAAAACACAGGTCATCTCGCAGGTAATAGGCATTTCTCTGCGTGTGATCTCACTGTAACATGGAACATGCTTTGATTCAATACACATAGCTAAGCTTTCAGTAGTTTTGAAGAAGAGTTATTTTTCTATTTACTTCTGTTTTGAAGGTTTATCATGGTTGCCTAACTTCGCAGAAAGTAGGATTACTTTACTTGACTGTATCATTACAACAGCATTCCAAAAGGTTCTTTTGGCAGATGCTTTTAACTTTGTTTCAGAAACATGATTTAATTAATCTGTCCTAGTCACTCATCAGCAGGCCAAATTGTTTATAACACATTCTGTGGTCCCTTGCTGACTTATGCCGATATAATGTTGCTCACCCTGCAGGTAATTGGTTTTAAAGCCAGCTCAAACCCTGACAGGTACCTGGTAAAGAGCCTTTTGTTTTCTCTTGATTTTGTCAGCAGGTTTACTTGTATGTGAATGTTTGTATCCTTGAATGGTGCTGTCATAAAATGATCAAAATTAATGTATTTTAGTACATTATATTTTTAAGGTGCACATTTTAGTACATTGTATTTTTAAGGTGCACATTTTAGTACATTGTATTTTTAAGGTGAACATTTTGCCTGATTCTGCTGGATTTATTCATCTTATAGGGACAGTTTTTTGGCCTCATTAACATCTCGTCAAAAAAATTTAATTGTTGGCGTTAAAAGTATCCTTTTTAGAGCCTTTAGGTGAAAGTGCATTTCTACATACCAAACATTAGGAGAAATGTTTGATGAAATTGACGTTTTAGCTCAAGAAAGCAAACAAGTTTAGCCCTATGAAGCATTATGATAAACTCTTCTCTTGTATGTTACAGGAAAGCTCGGGATGCTGGAGAAGAAGAGAGTGATCATCACAGATCAAAACACAAGAAAAGTAAACGTTCTAAAAGAGACCGCGAAGAGGAAAACATGGAAACCACCACAGCTACAGAAGAGGCAGCTGCGTAAGAGGGGGTAACTCTGCTGGACTTGTTAATCTGCCTCTGTTCCAACAGTGCAACCATATTTATGAACAGCCACTCTTCTGGAAAAGTCAGTGACACGCTTTTGATACACAAACCTATTGGAGATCTTGTTTCTTGAAAGAAAACTCAATTTTCAGACTGCTGTATGAGTATCGACTTAGGTTAAAGTTCGAGCTGGAACTTGAGGTTATAAGAAATGGAGCCAGTACCCCAGTTCACTTCATTGTTGTGGTGTATGTAGGTTTGAGTAAAGCGTTCATAAACACTGTCCGTGAGTGATCACCACGGATTCGTAAACCCGCTTCTCTGTTGTCATCCAATCATAAGCTGTCATCAAATAATGTAAATATTTCCATTTTGGTAGTCTGTGCACCCAGAATAACAAGAATTGTTCTACTCTATGTACAATGGGACTCATTTTGAATTCTGTAATACATATACCATTTCACCAAATCAGTAGTGAGAAGGAATGGTACCAAGGACTAAAGTTGTCTTCATCTCTTTTCTTCTCACACATATAACACAGCCAAACCATAGGTTAACTTTAAAAAAAGTTAGTATGATTATGTCTCCTACTAAGTGTGTTATCTCTAGTAGTATAAGGCAAAGCTTTACCAAATTTGGTTTGCGGGTTATTGATCTGAAACCCTGATCAACTTGTCCGGTATGTATGCATCCATACACCTGCCTGTGTGGGTCTGTATGTAGACATTGTAACAGGCTGTAACCTCATCTCTGCGATATCTCCTGAATTAATGGACCAACAGTTGGGGTATTCTGTGTATAGGGAGTGGGTGTACTAATCATTAGCGCAGACACGTGGTGGGCTCTGTCCTGGTCTGAAACAAGGAGGTCATGGATTCCTTCACTCTTCAGTGTTCTTAGGGACTTAGTGACAGTTATTGTATCACATGACATGTTCACTACTTCAAATGCTTGAAACCTACCGATGGCCGTTGGTTTCCACTGGGCTCTGCTGTCACCATAATAATACTCTTGAAATACATTCTTGAGCACAACATAAAACACCAATAAAACATAAAACGCCAATAACTGAATGAACCAAAAGCTTGAAGCAGGAAGTCATTTTTTGACCAGAAATGACTTACTTGACCTGCAGTGTAAGCCATGGGGACATTACCTTAGTTTGTCTCCAGCAACATTTACTCTACTTCTTTCTGCTGACAATAATGTTCTGCTATAAAGCATATCATATTTCAGTAATAGCTGAATGTGGAATAGCACTGCTGTCGTTGTCTGTACAGTTTCATACCCTGTGTCTTATGACAGTGTGTGTGTCTAACCGGTTAAAGAAATTGTACCTGCAGAACAGGCCCCACTGAGATCTGGGTGTATGATTGCTGGTTGTGTAAGTGAAGGTACCTGACAAACAGGGCCCACTGAGATCTGGGCGTATGATTGCTGGTTGTGTAAGTGACCGTACCTGCCAAACAGGCCTCACTGAGATATGGGTGTATGATTGCTGGTTGTGTAAGTGACCGTACCAGCCAAATAGGGCCCACTGAGATCTGGGTGTATGATTGCTGATTGTGTAAGTGACCGTACCAGCCAAACAGGGCCTACTGAGATGTGGGTGTATGATTGCTGGTTGTGTAAGTGACCATACCTGCCAAACAGGCCCCACTGAGATCTGGGTGTATGATTGCTGGTTGTATAAGTGACCATACCTGTCAAACAGGCCCCACTGAGATCTGGGTGTATGATTGCTGGTTGTGTAGGTGACCGTACCTGCCAAACAGGGCCCACTGAGATCTGGGTGTATGATTGCTGGTTGTGTAGGTGACCGTACCTGCCAAACAAGCCCCACTGAGATCTGGGTGTATGATTGCTGGTTGTGTAAGTGAAGGTACCTGCCAAACAGGCGCCACTGAGATCTGGGTGTATGATTGCTGGCTGTGCAAGTGACCGTACCTGCCAAACAGGGCCCACTGAGATCTGGGTGTATGATTGCTGGTTGTGTAAGTGACTGTACCTGGCAAACAGGGCCCACTGAGATCTGGGTGTATGATTGCTGGCTGTGCAAGTGACCGTACCTGCCAAACAGGGCCCACTGAGATCTGGGTGTATGATTGCTGGTTGTGTAAGTGACTGTACCTGTCAAACAAGGCCCACTGAGATCTGGGTGTATGATTGCTGGTTGTGTAAGTGACCGTACCTGTCAAACAGGGCCCACTGAGATCTGGGTGTATGATTGCTGGTTGTGTAAGTGACCATACCTGTCAAACAGGGCCCACTGAGATCTGGGTGTATGATTGCTGGTTGTGTAAGTGACTGTACCTGCCAAACAGGGCCCACTGAGATCTGGGTGTATGATTGCTGGTTGTGTAAATGACCGTACCTGGCAAACAGGGCCCACTGAGATCTGGGTGTATGATTGCTGGTTGCGTAAGTGACCGTAACTGTCAAACAGGCCCCGCTGAGATCTGGGTGTATGATTGTTGGTTGCTTAAGTGACCGTACCTGGCAAACAAGGCCCACTGAGATCTGGGTGTATGATTGCTGGTTGCGTAAGTGACCGTACCTGGCAAACAGGCCCCACTGAGGTCTGGGTGTATGATTGCTGGTTGTGTAAGTGACCATACCAGCCAAACAGGCCCCACTGAGATCTGGGTGTATGATTGCTGGTTGTGTAAGTGACCGTACCAGCCAAACAGGCCCCACTGAGATCTGGGTGTATAATTGCTGGTTGTGTAAGTGAAGGTACCAGCCAAACAGGCCCCACTGAGATCTGGGTGTGTGATTGCTGGTTGTGTAAATGACCGTACCAGCCAAACAGGCCCCACTGAGATCTGGGTGTATGATTGCTGGTTGTGTAAGTGACCGTACCAGCCAAACAGGCCCCACTGAGATCTGGGTGTATGATTGCTGGTTGTGTAAGTGACAGTACCTGCCAAACAGGGCCCACTGAGATCTGGGTGTATGATTGCTGATTGTGTAAGTGATCGTACCAGCCAAACAGGCCCCACTGAGATCTGGGTGTATGATTGCTGATTGTGTAAGTGACAGTACCTGCCAAACAGGGCCCACTGAGATCTGAGTGTATGATTGCTGGTTGTTTAAGTGACCATACCTGCCAAACAGGCCCCACTGAGATCTGGGTGTATGATTGCTTGTTGTATAAGTGACCGTACCTGCCAAACAGGCCCCACTGAGATCTGGGTGTATGATTGCTGGTTGTGTAAGTGAGCGTACCAGCCAAACAGGCCTCACTGAGATCTGGGTGTATGATTGCTGGTTGTGTAAGTAACCGTACCAGCCAAACAGGCCCCACTGAGATCTGGGTGTATGATTGCTGGTTGTGTAAGTGACCATACCTGCCAAACAGGCCCCACTGAGATCTGGGTGTATGATTGTTGATTGTGTAAGTGACCATACCTGCCAAACAGGCCCCACTGAGATCTGGGTGTATGATTGCTGGTTGTGTAAGTGACCGTACCAGCCAAACAGGGCCTACTGAGATCTGAGTGTATGATTGCTGGTTGTGTAAGTGACCGTACCTGTCAAACAGGCCCCACTGAGATCTGGGTGTATGATTGCTGGTTGTGTAAGTGACCGTACCAGCCAAACAGGCCCCACTGAGATCTGGGTGTATGATTGCTAGTTGTGAAAGTGACCGTACCAGCCAAACAGGGCCTACTGAGATCTGAGTGTATGATTGCTGGTTGTGTAAGTGACCGTACCAGCCAAACAGACCCCACTGAGATCTGGGTGTATGATTGCTGGTTGTGTAAGTGACCGTACCAGCCAAACAGGCCCCACTGAGATCTGGGTGTATGATTGCTGGTTGTGTAAGTGGCCGTACCAGCCAAACAGGCCCCGCTGAGATCTGGGTGTATGATTGCTGGTTGTGTAAGTGACCGTACCAGCCAAACAGGGCCTACTGAGATCTGGGTGTATGATTGCTGGTTGTGTAAGTGACCGTACCTGTCAAACAAGGCCCACTGAGATCTGGGTGTATGATTGCTGGTTGTGTAAGTGAAGGTACCAGCCAAACAGGCCCCACTGAGATCTGGGTGTATGATTGCTGGTTGTATAAGGGAACGTACCTGCCAAACAGGCCCCACTGAGATCTGGGTGTATGATTGCTGGTTGTGTAAGTGATCGTACCAGCCAAACAGGCCCCACTGAGATCTGGGTGTATGATTGCTGGTTGTGTAAGTGACCGTACCAGCCAAACAGGCCCCACTGAGATCTGGGTGTATGATTGCTGGTTGTGTAAGTGACCGTACCAGCCAAACAGGCCCCACTGAGATCTGGGTGTATGATTGCTGGTTGTGTAAGTGACCGTACCAGCCAAACAGGCCCCACTGAGATCTGGGTGTATGATTGCTGGTTGTGTAAGTGACCGTACCTGTCAAACAGGCCCCACTGAGATCTGGGTGTATGATTGCTGGCTGTGTAAGTGACCGCATTTGATTGGCTTTTTCATACATATGACGTAGACACTAACTTCAATGTTAAGCTGAAGGATGGTGAACTAATTCCAAAGCTTTAAAGTTTGCTCTGATTGCGGTATTTTCTCAGCAACTTGTCATTCATATTATTTTCAGTTATCATCAATCTGCAGATGGTTGTGGGTTTCCTCCCATCATAATGCTGGCTCCGTCGTGTAAGTGAAATATTCTTAAGTACGGCGTAAAACACCAGTTGAATACATAAATAAAATCTAGCAGTCCTCCTAAAATGCTAACTGTTCAGAAGAGCGAGTCTTAGGGGTGAGGTGTGACATATGAGGTTGTTCAAGGGTCTTAACACCCAAAACAGAACTAGGGCACCTCACACACAACCAGGACATCCTCGACACGTCTGGGACACCCAAAACACAATCAGGACACCTTCAACTTAATTGGGACACCCCCAATACCACCAGGACCTCTCCAACACCACCCAAACGCCACCAGGACACCCCAACAGAACCAGAACATCCTCAATGATGATGAAGAATCATTAGGTGTGTGCACATAGATTGCGTCTTCTGGTGACAAGACGAGTTCGTGCCGCCAAAGTTGATGGCAGACTTTGCTCATGCGACTTAAAGGAAATTCCACTGCGAAGGTAATATGACATGGCATAGGCAATCTGTAGATAAATAAGAACGCTGGTTCCAAAAGAAGAGAGAGAGGGAAATATCATTATGAGCACATACACATTGCATTGTAAATAGCTATGCATTGTACCTTGTCGAAGAAAAGGACAGCATATTTAGTGCATTAAGTACATGCAGGCGGTAAACTACGTAGGATAACAAATTATTTATCCACGTGCTCAAATAAATAGCCTTGCATCCAGAGATCTGAGCAGAGCCTGCTGATTGGTTCATACACGTCTTGGCAACTGAGCTTCCTGAACTGATTTCCTGAACTTTTTATGTGGGATTTGGTGGGTCAGGGCCCAGTCTGGGTATCACGGGCGTGTCCTGAATAGGGATAAGTTGGAATAACAATGATTAAGTTTTGCTCACCTCTGACGAAAGCTTATCATTTAACGTGACATTAGCTGTAGCCATTGCTTAAATTATACACGGACGTTCATGTCGCACAAATGGTTTTTGGGCCTTTGATGTATTCAACAAAAGTGTTTGAAGAGATCAAGAAGCATGAATTAGGCATCTCATTTCGGAGAGGTGTCCTAGCCTGTGTTATAAAGCAGACTATGTATAGGTTTGACCAACTCCTTCAATGTGTGTATGCTATTCTCCATCGCAGACGTGCACTGTTTAAGAACGTGAGGCGTCACCGACATTGTTACAATCTATTAACAACACTGTGTTGTATGCAGTGCATGTTAATACACAAAGAGTTCACCCACATTGAGAACTTCATCATCTTTCTGACTAATAATTTCACTTACAGACATTCCTCAGCACATAACCCTTTCGTCGCTTCCAAGAACTCGTGGCTATTTTTATCGTTAGTCGTTATAAAAGTGACCCACACGCGTTGTACAGGGCTTTCTCTAACGGTTATCATCCGTACGGTGTGAGGAAAGAAAAGACTACAAGCAACATGGGGCAGTGGAAGCCTGTCGTGGTGGGTCTAGTCGTATGTTTGATAGACCAAGTCGTGTCGTCCTCCGAGATAACCTGTAACTACCCTGACGAATACAAGCACCACCCAAAGACTGCAATCGCTTCATTCACTGCGCCATGGGCAATCCCTATGTAAAACAATGCCCGCTAGACTTGGTGTTTAGCGACGTACTCAAAATTTGTGTCTTCAAAGACAGTTTGTACGACGACTGTACTCCTAGGGGTAGTGGTGGTGGGAATTCCGGCTCAGACGGCTCCAACATGGGAGGCACCAACCATGGAGGCTCTAAGCCGGGCGGTTCCAAACCGGACGGTTCCAAATCGGGAGGCTCAAACAGTGGCGGCAGTAGCTCTGACGAGAGCACTGGCGTTACGAGCGGCACCATGAGCAGTAGCAGTAATACAGGTTCCTCAGGGTCTTCTTCCAATCAAGGTAAGTACAAAGTTGTTAACTTTGCGCATTCTTAAATTGACCTGGCGCATTAAAGACTATGGATCTCCACCGGGGTGAAATTAATCCCTTTTTTATCTCACAGTTTGATACTCTATTGTTCAAAGGCTCTCTTTTCACTCACTTAAAGATGAAAACCACATTCGCATCGTCAATACCTTCTAGGACCTGGTATGGTAATGCGGGGAATCGGGCCCCAGTGCGAGAAACTGTTTACCTGAAAAAGCCAAATTGACTATAGCTCTGAGTGACAACTGCTGACACACTTTTAAGGCCACTTCATTTTTCCGCTCAGTTTTTCTCTTCTTCTCCTGTTATATGGCAAGCATACGACTTATAAAGCTCCAAATAAGCACTGAAACCATGTATCGGTCAAAATATGGACAAACAATAAAAGACGAATGTTAATCAATACAAAACTTTGACAGCACCAAGAAATACACAAGTGAAAGTTTAAGTAAAATATTTTTCTGCTTAACGTTGATCTTCACACTGTAACTTGAAATGGCGGAGCCTCGTTTGAACGAAGAACTGGCGTTTAGGACAGAGTACAGCTTCGGCCGGTTATTACTAGGCAAGCATCTATTTTATGGCCACATACCTTGTTACAGTGCTTCGACCAAGTTTTATGCATCTGATTGGGAAATCTACAGAATTGTGCTGGGGTTTTGAAATTTGCACTTTTTTGTATCTCTCTGAGGCCGATTCACCACCTTACCTCACCAGGTCCTTTGGCAAAGAGTAAAACTTTTTAACCTGTTTATTGCCTTTTGCTATCATTTGTCTATGCCTTGTACACGGCCTTGTGTGCTCATGCAAGCAGTAAAGGCCTTGTGTGCCCATGCAGGCAATGAGCGCCTTATGCGCTCCTGCATACAGTGAAGGCCTTATGTGCCCATGCATACGGTGAGGGCTTTATGTGTCCATGCAGACAGTGAGGGCCTTATGTGCCCATGCTGGCTGTGAGGGCCGTATGTGCCCATGCATACAGTGAGGGCCTTAAGTGCCCATGCAGGCAGTGAGGGCCTTATGTGCCCATGCAGGCAGTGAGGGCCTTATGTGCCCATGCAGGTTGTGAGCGCCTTCTGTGCCTATGCGGGCTGTGAGCGCCTTATGTGCCCATGCAGGCAGTGAGGGCCTTATGTGCCCTTTGCAGGCTGTGAGAGCCTTCTGTGCCTATGCCGGCGGAGACGGCCTTATGTGCCCTTGCAGGCAGTGATGGCCTTATGTGTCCATGCAAGCGGTGAAGGCCTTGTGTGCCCATGCAGGCAATGAGCGCCTTATGCGCTCCTGCATACAGTGAAGGCCTTATGTGCCCATGCATACAGTGAGGGCTTTATGTGTCCATGCAGACAGTGAGGTCCTAATGTGCCCATGCTGGCTGTGAGGGCCGTATGTGCCCATGAATACAGTGAAGGCCTTAAGTGCCCATGCAGGCAGTGAGGGGCCTTATGTGCCCATGCAGGCAGTGATGCTCTTCTGTGCCCATGCAGGCTGTGAGCGCCTTCTGTGCCTATGCGGGGTGTGAGCGCCTTATGTGCCCATGCATACAGTGAGGGCCTTAAGTGCCCATGCAGGCAGTGAGGGCCTTATGTGCCCATGCAGGCAGTGATGGTCTTCTGTGCCCATGCATGCTGTGAGCGCCTTCTGTGCCTATGCAGGCAGAGAGGGCCTTATGTGCCCATGCGGGCTGTGAGCGCCTTATGTTCCCTTGCAGGCAGTGAAGGCCTTATGTGCCTATGCAGGCAGAGAGGGCCTTATGTGCCTATGCAGGCAGAGAGGGCCTTATGTGCCCTTGCAGGCAGCGAGTGCCTTATGTACACATGCAGGCAGTGAGGGCCTTATTTCCCCATACAATGAGAGCCTCATTTAAAAGAAATTCAAATGTTGACTGGTCCTACTCTCAACTTCGAATGAAGTATAATTCATTTCAAAATACGCTGAAAAGTATTTTATTCATAGATCTATGTTTAAAATGTCTGCCTATGAAACTTGGAATTTGATGGTGAACTCTGTTGAACATATCACCTACTTAGGACAACTTATTTCTTCTTGCAGGATTATCGCTTGTGTACCGGTGCTGTAAAAATGGGTTAGATCAGGAATTATAGTTTTATAATTATATTTTCAGGAAGAGTAGTAAGGGTGGTTGGAGATCTCTCGGCATCTGGCGAGAACGCTCGGTCTTCAGCCAACTGTCCACGAAACTCGGTCGTCCTGAATTGCGCTTGTAACGAGAGAACTGGCTGTAATGGTCAGATAATTTCGGGGCGGGTCTGTCGGGTGTTCAATGCCCGGAGAGCTTCAGGTCAAAGGGTGAGTCTGCCATCAAACGTTATGATTTTGCAGAAGAAGGCTCTAATTGTTTATTAATTGTTACTGACAAACAAAATCGTTCTCGTGGACTATTCTCTTTGGATTCTCATAGGTCCATAAATGTGTAAATTACAGATTGTCCGGCATTAAGGATTGTCAAGGTTTATAGTGTGTCTACAAAAATATCGACAATAGTATGTGGTAGATGGTAAAGGTTGGATTTATGATCTAACTGACAGAGTATCGGCACTCCAGTGTGTAGCAGACTCGAAAGGCGGATATATGGTATATCTGGTGAAGTATCGACCCCAATTTACAGGCTCCATAGAATGGTATATCTGGTAGACTGAGAAATGCTTTATGGTATATCTGGTGCAGTATCAACCCCAGTCGTAGGCTCTGATGACGGATTTATGGTATATCTGGTAGAGTAAGCCTATCGTCTCCAGTGTCTGGTAGGCTACAGGAAAGTTTATGGTATACCTGGTAGTGTATCGACACCACTGTCTGGTATAGACTCTAAAGAAGGACTGTTATATCTGGTAGATTATCGGTGCCACTGTCTGGTAGGCTCTGAAGAAGGAAGATGGTATATCTGGTTGAGTATTGACTCCAGTGCCTGGTAGATTTTGAAGAAGGATTTATAGTATATCTGGTAGGGTATCGGCTCCAGTGTCTGGTAGGATCTGAAGAAGGATTTATGGTATATATAATGGAGTAACGTCCCATCAAGTGTGTGGTATAGGCCCTGAGGAAGAGTTGATAATACATCTGGTAGAGTATCGTGACTCCAGTGTCTAGTAGACTTTAAAGGCGGATATTTGATTTATCTAGTGAAGTATCGGCAGAATTTAATTGGTAGGCTCTATAGGAGCTGAAGGTATATTTGGTATCTCTGAGAACGGGTTTATGGTATCTCTTAGCTAGGTCCTGCCAGTAAAGTCCTGGTTGTGGCTGGTTGTAAAGTCCTGGCTGTGGCTGGTTGAATTTGTTGGTTTCCTCTCTTTCTGGGCCCCCCACCCCCACCCCCCCCACCCCCCGCTCTTAATTATGGGAGTGTGGATTAACATGTTGTGGTCAGCCAGTTACATAATAGAGTGTGTGATGTGAATGAGGCCATCTCTAGCAGGTAATTCCAGGTGTTTAATCTCAGGTCACCGGTTCCTAAAGCAGTAAATACGTATTAAAAGTAAGCCTATATGGTTGGGGCATGACGGATCTTCGTTATGAGTTGAAACATGGCACATATACGTGACTTTACAATGCCTGGCAAAATAAGGATCAACTTCGAGTTCAAAGTTGTTTCGTAAAATTTTTTAACAGTTTTTGTCCTCTTGTGTCTCTTTTTATCCTCTTGTGTCTCTTTTTATCGATACGAAAAAAATGAATTGAAACTTGTCACATGACATCAAAATGACGAGTTACATATCAACTGGAGTATCGGTCCTATTCCACAACATTTTGGCCACTTTTCTCTTGTTCTGTTTTCGGGCCTTTTTTTTTTGTTTTTGTTTCAAAACGATCCGTTTCACGTTGAATTGAAGCTTGGTAGATTTATATATGTAACGTCAACGTGACAAATTGCACATTGTAAGTTTCAGTTCAATTGGCTCGTTTAGCCTATACTGTTTATGACTTTGACATAGTAACTGTATTACTCCCGCTGCGCAGACAAGATATGTATTGTTGCATGCGGCAAGGCTTCCACAACGCTTATTATAGCGTTATGTACACCAGATTTGTCGTTTCAAGTCTGAAAGCTGACGATACAGAGGCATTGTATATAGGCAGGCACTTACATGTACATGTACTTGTTACTATAGTATTTTAGCGTGCGGAAGACTCATCAAAGTATATTGATGAAAAACACCAGCGAATTAAGCATCGTATGTGTACTTCATGCAAGACACCAGCGTATTATTATCCATACATTGTGATATGCTGGTGTAGTCTTTTGATTAACCATACATACTCTGCCTGCACTAATTGTATAGGATACAAGTATATAGATGTATAAACCGCGGTTCTGGCTACATGGTGTAGGTAACCCCACGTAACAAACACAGATACCTTCTAATTAACCACGAAGTCAAGGCGTCGTGTGATTGTAGGATTGTCAGCGAAAACTACACAACAGTGTTTGTAAAAATGGATTTGTCCAGATACGTGACCACTGCTTTGTCTTTCAAGCGGGTTTTTGACTCAGAAAATGAACTTGCTGACCCTATACCCAATGACCTTTACACATCCATGGGAGGCGCACAACACAGATTAATCCCACTTCTAAGCACACGTGCGCATATAGCTTACAGGTTATGTACAGGTATTAAGCCGTACGGTTCGAAAGGTAGTTGGTTCAAATCCTATACCAGGGCCGCCCGAAGGAGTAAATACAACAGGATATACAGCAACAGTTGCGCAATGCTTTCGCGGCCGTAGTGTGTTCTAAATCTGGTCATATATATTTAGAAGCTATACGTAGGCTTATATATTCGTAGAATTTATTTTTGCAAAATGTATATGGTGATATGGATAACCGAAGTACGCCACACGCATAAAGCATTTAAGAGGTGGCTAAAGGTGTATATAGCCTGTTATATTTCCTTAGTAAATCTCCTTAATTTGGTGGAAGAGTAGCCCCTCTGAGTCCTCAGAAATGAATGAATGAATGATTATGGCTTATCGCCACATCGGCAGTATTGCATATCGTGGCGACCTCACAATTGAAAACCATGGCATCATGTGGTTTTGTCAAATGTTATATCCATGTGAAGATCAAGTTTCATGGCGAGGCGAAGGGCTGATACATTTATTTGATTGATGTTTTACGTTGCACTCAAGAATATTTCACTTGTACGACGGCAGCCACCCGGGTAACCCACGCCCACGTGACTGTTGCTAGCAGAACGCAGATCACGGAGACCGGAGAGCAAGCCGACATGAGCTGGTCTTGAACTCACAGCGATCGCATTAGTTGGTGAAAGAGTCTGGAGTCATTGTGCCGCACGAAAAAGTAAAGCGTGAGGACTACATATACATGTGTTTACATCTGTTAAGTGATACAGAAACGACGCTGATTTGCTGCTGTGTGAGGTGCTAGATAAGCATGTCGAGGACTCTGAATTTGAGGTTGGTTTACTATAGAGTTCTTATAGGTGTATGATCATTTTGTTGTTGTTATTTTTTCTTTCCTCACTTTTTATGTTTGATATAGGCGCTAGCGATCTGTTTCTACGACAATGTGAATAACTGGGAAGTCGTGAACTCACTTTTGGTGTCTTCGCCTGAGGCAATTTGTACTCCAGGCTTCCAAGTGTACGCTTGCACGATTCACTACAGGTGAGTGGATAAACAGGTTGCATGTTGGTTTCGAATGCAAAGAGAAAATCGACACTGAGATGAAAATGTTTGTGCAATAAATATGCATTGTTTATGCCTAGCAATTTGTATCTTGCATGCTTTTGGACGGTTCTTCAAGTCATGGATGCTGTACGTTAAATGATCAAAATTTGGGCTCATGAGGAATAAATGGCACATATTGCCTGATTTTGAGAATCCTCTTGATCTCCGGGTGATTTGAGGTTGTTTGGAGGGTACGATGATATCCTCTACTGGGAAGGTTTATAATTATTATGACGTTTATTTGCTTCTAAAACTGCAATTTTTGGAGCTAAATTGTATGTCAATTACCACATACGCTTAGAAATATAGGTATATATGTAGCGTCGCTATCCGTATATCCTGTATGAAAAAATGAGTACGTCAAAAACATGGAACCTATATAACTACACACTGTAAATGTGCTTAGGCCCTATACTAAAGCCTTGGACATTTCCTCATCAACAGGAATTCCCATCGGGAAAGGGTCTTCGCGTTGCTGGACAGGGCCCGCAACTCCTGTCGTGCGGTCAGTTCTTGCCAATACGGAAGAGGTTGCAGGACTCAGGCTATATGTCGCAAAATTGAAGAATGACCCCTGACGTATGTCACTGACCAGGCACCGACGAAGACATAACCATTATTTGTTCTGAATTGCTGGAAAGTTAAAAAAAAAAAAAAAAAATCACGGTGAATATGCAACATTATATATATTATATGTTTTTACTCAATGTGAAAATAAAGCATCTATAATCCTTATATACCACATCGGAGAGGGATTCCACTAACAGCTTTCTTGACTAGTCCAATTAAAAATCAATACTGTCGTCAACTATTTGATCGTCATACATATCACCGAAACTGAGGTATAATTTAATTTAACTACTGTTTACTAGTATATAGGTCTCTCTACAACTTATTTATGCATAATCTCATTCTGTTTGAATGATTGATTGATTGATTGTTTAACATCATACTCAAGATTTTTTTGACGATGGTGCTCGATGATGGGTGGAAGAAATCGAACTGCCCGAGTTAAAGCAACTGGCGACCTTTGGCAAGTAACTGGCCAACTTTCCCACGTCTAATGCACAAATTTGCATACCATATTGCATGGTGAAAGACAAAAAGTGCATGGTCTTCGAAGAAAGACTTCGGAAACGGCCACGTAAGCATCGTCGACCGCTGTAGCCAAGTCTCCATGAACAACGAGGGCCCGGGAGAATCAGTACATTTCACTTCCACGGTCAGGATCGAACTCTCACGCCACGATTAAACGCGCACCTTCCTAACTGGGCTCCATTTCGCCCCCCTGTTTTACATTGAAATGTAATTTCACAGTGGCAAATACAGAGGCCATATGCATGGATCTGAGTGCAGAACTGTATTTGGTGACATCCGTTTTGTCTTTCTTACAGTCTGTCACAGCATAAAATTGTGTTACATTCGTCAGAACCATAAATTTAAGTTTAGCCTTGTTGTCCAGGGATTTTTTTTACCTCTATAGATTATTGAAACAGGTAACTTAGTTTAAAAAAAGGACAAAAAGAAGTTATTACTTGTCCCGTTACCATGGAAACCTCTTGACAAGTGACCGCACCCTAGCCAACAAACGGTGAATTTGAACCTACGATTTATTTATTTATTTGATTGGTGTTTTACGCCGTCCTCAAGAATATTTCACTTATACGACGGCGGCCAGCATTATGGTGGGTGGAAACCGGGCACAGCCCGGGGGAAACCCACGACCATCCGCAGGTTGATGGCAGACCTTCCCACTTACGGCTGGAGAGGAAGCCAGCATGAGTTGGACTTGAACTCACAGCGACCGCATTGGTGACAGACTCCTGGGTCATTACGCTGCGCTAGCGCCCTAACCGACTGAACCTACGAAGTTTAACGGTTAAAAAGGTTATACTGCAGATTGTAAGGAAAAATCAAAAAATGCTGTAAACAATCAATTTTCTTAACTTTATCCCGTATATCCCAAAATAATCTCTCTGAAAATGCCAACCTCACAAATGTCCGATGTAAATGTATAAAATGATACCCTACCAGACGTGCTGGTACCATAAATTTTCAGAAAATCTAACGCAGGTCTCTTTCGGACTTCCAATGACTGATGGCGAAAGTTAATTAACTCTGCTACCACAGGCTTAAAATCCAAGGATGCGCCTCCCGAAACATAATACATGTATATAGCAGCCTACACGGGTAGCTTGTCGGTGCCTTTGACTTTGTCACTTCCACAGACAGCACTGGGCGGGGCTCGATGTACGCAAATGTGTAGGCTCTGATTCTTTTCTAGTATGTACAGTGTATACAGCAGTTTGAGACAATGTCTTACCTGTTCCGCGTGGGTGATATTAGGGCCAGAGTGATGAAATAATCCGATTTCACAAAACTACTCCTTGTCTGTGACCAGTATTATCTGGTATATTCTCTTAAGATTATTATTTATTTGATTGGTGCTTTTATGCTGTGCTCAAGGCTATTTCGCTTATACCACGGTGGCCAGTATTATGATGGAAGGAAACCGGACAGTGTACAGGGGAAAAACTATGTGAGGTAGTAAAGGCACGGTTTGTAACTTCAAAGTTTATATTATATGATAATGACGGAAAAAGGAAAAGGAGAATAGTGGCAGAGTTTTTATTGAGCTGTACCCATGATGTATACATGAACAGGCTAACGTATATGCTGAGTCTGTATTCTGTCCCTAACAGCTTGGTCAACCACATTTCTCACGTGGCCAAATGTCAGAAAGTACTGGGAAAACCGCTTAGAATTTCTGTATTTATTACAAAGCTTACTTCTAAATAAGCAATAGCCATGCACCTTATACTAATTATTCCATATGTATCGCTCAACACTTAACTGTCATAAGATAACAACACAGGTTTACTTATCTAGAAAGTTATCATCTAGAATGAAACCAAGCTTCGGCGCATCGTCCACTCTGAACTGTGGCAGTGGAATATATTACCCAAGCGTCCCACAGAACCACAGAAAATCTGATCTGATGTCTCTTATAACATATAGGGCTGAAAGATACACATAAAATAACGCAAGGAAAGCTGGATATTCCTCGTCCACAATCCATACGGATAAAAGATGAAATTAACAGAAACGGAAGATAGATGTGTATCATAATGCTACTTTGAAAATTTATGTATACATGTGTGGTCTATATGAACAATATGATACACAAGGTATATAATAGTACAGTGTTATACAATGTGTCTAACAACAATATCACACAATGTGCCAGTGAACAAAGCATTTTACTATGTTCCTCTGCAAATGTATCTGACAAATTGTATTTTTTAAACATGTTACACATTGTAGTTAGATATATAAAAAACATATAATAATATAGTAGCCTACACACTTGATACATGTATCACAAATACATCTGTAAACATGTCACAAAATACTTTTGTGGACATTATACATGTATCAAGAATGCATCTGTGCACACGTCACAAAATACTTTTGTGGACATTATACATGTACATGTATAACAAATGCATCTGTGAGCATGGTGTGATGAATTGTATCAGAGAACAATGTCACAAGCTGTAACAATATGTCACACCTCATGTTTGTCTGTTTCACATCTGCAATAATGCAAATACATATTTCAACACAACCTTTGTTTTCATAAAGAGGAATCTTTATGTGTAAATCTATTACTGGAATAAACTAAAAAGATTCCATGGACATTTACACCTAGTTACATGACTCACACATTTATCTTTGGGTTGTAACAAATGAGTCGGCTTGACCAGTTTATTGGCAGGAGAGGGGAAAACGTTACAAATGACCAGTAACATGTACCACGGTACATACATGTATATAATAATTTGTCTCTTATGCTATTTTCAATTACACTTTACTCTTCACATGGATTTAATGCCCAGTTTTCAATTCTGACCATTCAGCACCGACAAGCATGCGTATAAGAATAAATATAATACTGAAGAATTTGGTTACGTACATGATTTGAGTGGTTCATCAATAAACAAAGGCATAGGTATGGGAGAATATGAAGTGACTGAGCTATCATAAACAAACCAAAATACACAAGAAAATGTTTTGATATATTGTATACACAAATGTTCTTAACAATAAACAAATGATCATATGAACATTATGAGTAATTTATAGTACAACATTTACATTATTAAGTAACAACTTCAGTTGTTGAAGGTGTTTTTGACAACCAGTCCACTAGCATTCATTAAGCGCATATGGGAAAGCATTAGCTGGCTAGTGGCACACTACAAGCATGGATGTAGAGGAATTATATCCTGGCTTGTACTGGAACATTTATTACCAGGAAACCGTGCACTATTAGAAATCAAAAGTACTGTTATTCATAATATATGGAAGAGTTTTGAATTATTCCTCTATTGCTGTAGACATATTTAGTTTGATGGTACCAGACCACACGAGGAGTTCGAGGAAAACCTGGCTGTACAGGTGTATGTAATGTGTTTTACTCCATTTTCACCCGTCATCAATTATTGCACATGCACAGCCTTCTCTTCAGGAAACTGCAGGCATTAATGTAAACAATGTAACAGTTTGTAAATTGTATTGGTTCATCACCTGACAAATCAAAACACCAAGATTGGTGAAAAATCTTATGATGATACTAAAGACTTCATAATAAAACAGCGCAACACTAGCAACGATGTGCGAAAGTCAAATTCAGCATGTTACTTCTGGAAAATTCAACATCTGCGCTGTGGACAACAGAACATGGAGAAATGTGTTAAAGAAGCTAGAGTTTTATCAGTTTTTTAATGCCTTTGATTGTACAATGAATGCAAGTTGCAACATCCAATCAATTTGTTAAGATAGCTGGCTGCGGTTTTGAGGACATGTGATTGGCTATCTCCTGCATCCCAATGATCGACTTCATGTTATCGGTGGAATACTTTAAGGTCCGCAACCTCCAGATTTTCACATGAAGCTTGATTAATCTTTCATCAGAAGAACTAGAGTCAAATGTATCACTTTTACATACCAAAATTTAGGTAAAATACAATAACAACTATACATGTAACAGAACCTGGAAGCGCAGAGATGTCAATGGTATTACAGAAAACATCAATTATGTGAAGACTAGTGAAAAACAGCATGTATTAATGTTTCATTCTGACAAATCTGATTTGAAACCATCGGTTATCAAACACACAGCATGGAAGTGAATATGTGATGGGAAATATTGCTGTCACAAGAAGTCAATGCAAGCAGTGCACTCTTTGTTCTTTTCTGTAAGACCTCAATGTTTCTGTATTGTTCTTCTCGTAAAGCAAAATAGTTCACAAGCACTGCAGCATAATAAAAAGCTGTTGAAGACTGTGTTGGGGGCAAATGTTGAGCTAACATTCCAATTATAGCAGATCAATAAGTGTACCAGTCTGAAAAAGGTACCAGCTCACCATGACTTCATAATTAGCACCATGCAATATTCAAGTATTTCCTGTGTCTGAAAAAGTCTAGGAACTTCCTTTTAATTTCGCCATCAAGGTCATATTTTCTTTCTTCATCTGTTGGAAATCCTCTGTTATCTTCTCCAGATTGGCCAATATCTTCTTCTTGCCCTCTATCTCAATCTACAAAGGTTGAAAATGAAATGACTTACAATATTATAATTTTGTATTTGGAAGCTGAGTAACCTTCTGACAGAGTTTTATTCAGTTATTGTGTGACACTTAATGAGCTCATATACATCCATGTTGAGAAAAAATCCTGAGGTTAGTCAACATTCAGTTTGCTAATTCTGTTTCATGTTTCTCTACATTTTTTTTTAAAAGCACGTCTCGATAAAAATTTTAATGAATTTAAATAACTGCTCAGGCTAAAGTTTGTATATCCTCCCAACCCCGCCCCCCCCCCCCCCAACTCCAAAACACATTCTAGTCCAGTGTGTAGCATTTATCCCAGCGCAATGTACATGTACTATTATCTAAGAGTTTGCAGCAGATTTCATTCATCATTACGCGGAGTAGCAGACAACACAGACCTGATCCTCCAGCTCTCGAATCTCCCTCATGATTCCTCCTGTCTCCTCCACAGTGTCAATCAGCAGGTCACAGTTCTGAAACAGACATCATGTCCATATACAGTCACAGTATGCCATATACAGGCACAGTATGCCATATAGTCACAGTATGCCATTTACAGTCACAGTATGCCATATAGTCACAGTATGCCATATAGTCACAGTATGCCATATATAGTCACAGTATGCCATATATAGTCACAGTATGCCATATAGTCACAGCATGCCATATACAGTCACAGTATGCCATATACAGTCACAGTATGCCATATAGTCACAGTATGCCATATACAGTCACAGTATGCCATGTATAGTCACAGTATGCCATATATATTCACAGTATGCCATATATAGTCACAGTATGCCATATAGTCACAGTATGCCATATACAGTCACAGTATGCCATATATTCACAGTATGCCATATATAGTCACAGTATGCCATATATATATTCACAGTATGCCATATATATTCACAGTATGCCATATATAGTCACAGTATGCCATATAGTCACAGTATGCCATACACAGTCACAGTATGCCATATATATTCACAGTATGCCAACTAACATTAATGTATTCAAAGTGGAAGACTGCATTCAGTACACAGGACTTTCTTTCCCTTCAGGACAAATGACAGAATATATTTAACAAATATAACATGTTTACAGTTATGGAATGGAGTTAAAATTGGCTGTACCACATACAAAGATCACTAGGTTAACTCTACACTATCAAAAGATGTAAGGTCAGCCCAACTGTATAAGCCTGCTTGAAGTGACCTAGTGGCATGTCATCTTACCTAGCCAGCAATAGATGGATTTGAACAATCACCTTCAATTGCCTGATTGGTGGTCACGCCTCCAAATTACTGTCTGCTGTTGATTGACGGTTACACTTCCAAATTATTGTCTGCTGTTGATTGGTCAATTATAACGATCTTTTAGTCTTCACTTTGACAGCTTGGGTTTTAATGCTTCTTTCAAAATTATTTCCATCATACCATGCTGAATGCCATGTCTAAGACACCAGAAATGGTTCCCACCCCGTCACAGAATCCAGACAAAGGACCAACCAGTGCTTAGCTATTTCCTCTATTAACCACCAAGTTCCAAGCCAAGGAAGTACAAAAACAAATCTGAGGAATGACTAAACTTCGATTCAAAACCTGGGTTGTGAATCTTGAGTTTTGATCTTCAGTAGAGAAAGTGCTCTTTGTGAAGAAATACAGCAGCTTGATCCTTTCAAAATAATTTGAAAGTCCACCTTTTTATGTATTTATAATGTACAAGTACTACACATAGCTCTCCTGTTGAGAAGGGACGAGGAATAGACACTTTAGACTCTTTTTCTACTTTAATAACCAGAGGAAAAAATCACCTCATGTAATGCTGCCAAACACTTGTATGCCTTCTTCACAGCTTCATCCTTCTTCGCATCCTAGGGAAGGAAGAGAACAAATTTCATAAAGTTGATTACATCTTTGGAAATTTAACAGTTCCATTTCAGACTGCTGTTGTGTGTTTAACCAAAGTTTTCAGATGCACACCGTAAAACTTGTCAGCAACCTGCGGATGGTCGTGGGTTTCCCTGGGCTCTGCCCGGTTTTCACCCACCATAATGCTGGCCGCTGTCGTATAAGTGAAATATTCTTGAGTACGGCGTAAAACACCAATCAAATAAATAAATAAAATAAAACCTGTCTTTCTACTAATGTATAATAATGAGATATATTTCCCTCAAAGAAGCAAGTTATTTTTCAACCCAATTTGCCAGGCATTTATCTGTATTAAGCCCATACAAAACAAACACAAAATCACAAAAAATTGTAAGCCAATCTTTAGGATACTAATTTGACAATATCATGCATGAGTATGTTCCACATAAAATTTCTTTACCTTGCCAGATAAGCAAATGGGAGAGATATTAAAGGCGATTTGGAAACTGTATGAGCTCTTGGAGGGACCACTTCGACAGTGTTATAAACTTATGTAAAGCGGGTCACCCAGAGAGCAACTGCTACACTCAGAAAGCAACAAATATTTATTAAAGAATACATTGTATATTCATAACCCTTACCCTAAAGATGAGTTCGTCTGTCACGGTGAAAGTTCGATCCAGTTTCCCCGATAGCTGATTAATCTCCTTTTGTATTGCTTTTGTGTCAATTAGTACCTGAAGAGAAAATCATGTGACATACAGAGGCTAAAATCTCTATTCCAAACTTACATTACAATGCCTTCCAAATTGTTTTACAGTTTTTTTTATTATGAACACGCTTGCAATCTCATTGAGACACGTGTTTGTCTTTCATCTTTCACATATTGGTATATCAAAATATTGTAATTCACCTACCTTTTCAATTTCAGATTTCTGCTTCTTAATGTTTGACAATATTTCCATGATCTTTCTTGTATAAGCTGATCTGTTGACGTCTTTCGTCATTCTCTCATATTCTGACAGCTGAAACAGGAAAGTACTGGTCAGTCCTCACACAGAGGTCATAATGACCCTGGATATAGTCATTCCATTATCTTGTCCTCCTTGGCCAGCAAAATTACATCAGCAATATGCCTTGAATTTCCCACACACTCTCTTTTAAAGCATAGATGGCAGACATAAATGTCAGCAGATATCCTAACAAGGCAATTTCCAATGATAGTATAAAGGCTACAAATAGTTATCCTGAATTGTGAAGAATTGTGACAGCTATTTTCCCCTTCTTTCAACCAAATCTTGATACTAGCAGATGAATGTAAGTACAAAGAGTGTATTTCAGCAACCATGTATGTAACTGACTTTACTGAGGCACACTGCTGAAGAAAACGACTTCATAACCTTTAATCGAATCCTAAGCGTCCAATCTTACCAGCTGTTTGTGCAGTTCTTCCTTGCTTCTTGCCTCATCTGCTACAGCTTTCATCCTCTCCCGGAACTCCTTGATCTGTTCTAATTTCTGCTGGGCTTCAGACTGCGTATTGAAACACAGATATTTGTGAAAAAACAAAAAAAACTCTACTTGTATGATGTACGAAACAACCACAGATTAACACTTAGTACGGCATACCCTATTTCTTACAATTTTGGGGGCAGCTGGTCTGATTATTTTAGCCAATATGTATATATTATTCTAGCAGTATACTGAATTGCTTTTTTCTCGCATGGGTAGACCATCTAATGAACAACATAATCATATCTTTACTTTTCCAAAAGGCTGGTAAAGAAATGTAATATTCTACTTTCAACACTACTATATATTTGTGCCACAAATTAGAAAAATTAGGGTACAATGACACTTCATGACCTCTTCAGCGTAACATCAGGAGTCTTCACCCAGTACATGACATTCCCCTTGACTCAATGTTGAAGCCCAACCAGTGAAAACCGGATATGCGTCTGTCACCTCAATGGTCACTGTCCGACTGGTTGCAGCCAGTCTTAGCTTAGGGACCATTCATATTTATTCATATTTAGAATGTGTGGTACCATTTAAGTCTGACCCAACAAACTTTTGAACAAATGACCATGGCTGCTGATTCAACTGACCTGTTTCTGAGAGTTGATATCCTTGAGGTCTCTGTACTGCTGTAAGAGAGGAGCCCTGTGTTGTTCCCACTGGTTAGCTAGACTGACCAATCTCTGAGTGCTTGACTCCACCACAGACTGTAACATGGAAGAATATAGTTTCTATTCTGATATTTACAGTCAACCTTCGAACTTTTCCACACATAAAAGCACCACTTTCAATGCATTTTATACAACGAAATACATGCAGCTTTATACTAAACAGGAAACTATATTTTCTGAGTTGACATGACACTTGAAACAGTTTTCATACTTTGGATCATATATTGTAAATTTGAAAACCTCAAGGACTTATTTTTATGAATTAGAATAATATTTACAAAATGTGCTAAAATGGATGAACTTTAAAACATACCAAACCTTTTTTCCATTTCGTACCTGTAACTTGGCAATATTCTCTGCTGCATCAGGTAGCAAATCCATAGTGCGTTTTTTAACTATGAATGATTCCTCCTCAGAAGTGTTTTTGATCTCTTGCTGACGTATTTGATCCTCCATTTGCTGCATGTTTGTTCTGAATTTTTGGCAGTTTAATTCCAGTTTATCTAATTCATTGGTTACATTGTTAAGTTCATTGTTTAAGCGTTTGATTTCATCTTCACGTTTGGCCTTCAATTCCTGTATGAAACAAATAAAACAAGTAAATTATGCATGGATCAAGCTTGATCTAAGGGGTAAAAAAAAGTTATCTGCACACACAATTTTATTAAAATCAAACAATATCTGACTGGTTTTCCAACTTGACCAGAAAATTAATCTCCACATGCACAGGATTTTAACAAAATAGGACAATATTTTTGCACAGCTAGAAACCAAAGTTTAGAACAGACTCAAATTAATATTCATTGCCTTTATGGAAGCACAAAATAATAAAACTTTAAAGTTAAGCTATAACATCATTTTTATGAGAAACTTTTTTTAAACAACCTTTCAGCCTCCATGTCAAAAGAACTCCTTCTGTACAGCCTCTAAATCTACATCTCTAGAAGAAACAGACAAAATTTGTAAGACAAATCACTGATGATTGTGGGCTTACCTCTTCTGTATCTGCCCTGGGCGTCTCTCCACCACCTAACTGAGCAATGGCTTTATCATCCTGAAATAACAAAACAGGAGCTTAAACGCCTTTGTCTCAGGGCTCACTTACACAAAACTTCATAAATCAGTTTTACCATCGTTAATGTTGTCTGAAGCACACAGAGGCTTAAGGTGATGTCACTTAAGTTACGAAAGTCTGATTCACAAAATTTTTTGAAAGTGCGCACTTGAACAACTCTTACTTGTATTTTACGTTACGAAAGTACTCTAAATTGAGCTCTGCCTGTCTGATACAGGTCTACAGATAAATGCCTGCAGAACTGATTACATCACTTAAACATATTAAAGGTGAACTGCAAAGCCTTGAATCTATCAGAGCTGCTGTTTAAATGCCTCATCTGCAGTGGCAGCTTTCTTGTGAAGAAAAATCGCGGAGTTTTCAATTCATGTACATTCCTGCATTTGTGCTACATACATCGCTTATCTTTGTTATTTCATAGAACGTGGCAGTTTGGTTGCCAGCTTTGTGCACTGCCAAATGAATGACCCCAACTACATCACCATAATGGTCCAAATCAAGTGGAGACAGGCCCTGGGTTTTTGAAAATATTGTAGGTTGATCAGATTTGTGTAGTATACTTCTGGTCACCCACAACATAATGCACTGAAGTAAGAGCATTACTATCACATATCAAATTTCAGTGACAAATCTAAAACCTTTGCAATTCACATTTTACAGCATTTGTGAAACAGCAACTCACTTGTGCAAACTGTAACTTTTCTGTATGTGTGAATCGTGAGCCTTTTGTCCTGCTCGCCCCTGAACGTCCACTGAGGGAGTCCAGAAGCTGCTGCAGGTTCTGACTCTCACTGGCCGCCTCAGCTACGCGCGCTTTCTGTAGACTCTGCCTCAGTTGGTCTCCAACTCTCTTCATAATCTTCTGCTTCTTCTTTAGCCTATAGCCCTGGGGAGAAAGCAATAAATCTATGGTGAAACATGCGATAAATCCGATAAAATGCATTTGAAACTTTGAATTCTATGGTTGACCATTTTGGGACAAGTGTCAATACAACATCTTTTTGCCAACGCACAGACTACTAGATTTCATCATTCAAAATAAATTTTGTCCATGACTAGTCGATTTTTCTCTTGATTTAAGAAAGGCGTTTGAGGTTTGCTTGGAACACGGGATAATATTCTACTGGTCAACTCTAAGTTTCAGCACCAAAAATAATAATTTGTGACATTTATTTGCCACTAAAAATGCACTTTTGTGGGCAAATTTTATGTAGGGTATATGTACATCTAGATCCTTGAATGCATTCCCTAATGGACCATGCAATGAACTATATCAGACGGAAAATAAGGAAGTAATGTCACGCATACCCTAAACATAAATTAAGCTATTTTCTGGGAGAGTGTTTAATGGTCTTCATCTGATATATACATGTACTTTTGGTGTTTTATTTACCCTGAAAATCCATATTTGTGGAAGGTGTGTGACCAGGTACATGTACAAAGGCCACCTACATGGCCCTGTGCACATCAAACTGTCACTGGCACTAAGTCTCCCCGAACTGATAAGGCGAGAGAAGAATTCTCCCCGAGATTCTCAGTCTGAGGATGTGAATGAACCAACAGCTCATGCTCAACTTAAAAACTAGAATCTTAAACCAGATGACAACAACTTGACATCTGTAGACCACTTGATCGGTGTAGACCATCAACAATACGACAGAAATGTAGTGTACCTAGCTGAGCAGATCAGTGTTTATGTAGAACGTTTTGAAGTGTAAACTATAGCTCTGCGCTTTCCAAATGCTGAAACGTTACTGGGTCTTGATATGTTTTTAACAGTGTAGGAGTTAAATTGGAAGATGACTGGGTCAATAAGGTCTATCCACAGAGTTATTCCCCTTTACATACCTCTTCTGTGAGGCCTGACGCAAGACCTGATCGGTTCCACTCTGTTTCCCACTCTTGCTGAGCTGACACACAGCGCCCATTGTGTTCTAACACAGACGAAGACACATCACTGTGCTTCAGGGGAAGATTGGTCACAAATGGAAGAAAGTTGTCAAAATACCGCTTGGTTCCTGTGATAAAACACAGATGACAACATTTCAATTTCATCTTAATAAGTTTTAAAGTCTATATCATATGAAGTACTTAAAACTACACAGAAAGTAAAAAAGATAAAGCACTAGGCATGAATACATATCAAGTCTATTAAAGTTTATAGTTATTATACACCTTCCACATTTGCCTATCTTTTAATGTTGTGGCGATTGTGTTGCACGTATTTCGTACTGCACTTCACCATTAGCAATGTTCACATTGCACGCCGGCATTAGCAACATCATGTTACCATGATGCATTCACTGAAGCATGTAACTATCTGGGGTCATGCAACCTGTTTACGTCAACAGGTATTCATTCAATAACCTATAAATATTTGAGACATTTTTTACACCCACTCAACATTGATTCATTTATAAATGAATAAAGATTTTGGGTTTAACATTGTACTTTACAAGTTTTCAGTCATATGATGACAAGGTTTTCACTAGGTGTGTGCGTATATACTGTGAAGTATCACGATGAAGACACCAGACAAGACACCCCACCCAGTCGCATTATAATGACAATGAGCCAACCAGTCCTGCTGAGCACAAAGCGAGGCAGCAGCAAGTACCATTTTCCAAGTCTTTGGGGTGACCCAACCCAAAATTCATTTGTATATTAGCAGTTTAATGTGGACGCAATAAACCCTCACTAGCCGACAAATGTTGTCATTTAGGTGTAATTCTACTCATAAAATAAAAGGCACAAACCTTTAGGTATTTTTTTACTAATATTCGTCACATCTTGTGGAACAGTCAATAGCCAGGAATGGAACTGTTGAAATGAACCTTCATCCTGAAAGAACAACAATGCATTTTATTAATGTATGCCGACAGGTTCCTCTCTTACAAATCTGTTTTATTTTACAGTACTCAGATATTCAAGTATGAGTAAGTACATTTGTAATAAAATAAAAAAAACTTGTATGTTTAACAGAATAATTATCCTGCATAAAGAGCACTTCTCATTATTTAATGTTAAGCCTTGATCCCAATGATGGACATGGGTGCCTTTCTAAAATGGAATTCTATAATGAACAATTCTGACATGTTTCTTTGTTAATGAGAAATTATTTAATAGTCTGGACAGATTTCAGAATTCTACACTTGTTCACACAAATTTACTTCTGCGTATTTACCAGATGTTGACAGTTATCTTATGAAGAACAAGCGGAGAATTCACAGGTAATCACATTTTAAGCACGCACCATGTTTCACAAGTTAATACAAATAGTCTGCAAGGTATTGTGGAGTGAGTTTTTCCTACCTCCTGACACCAGCTAGGTGGACTGCCCCTCCAGCTGACACCCCTCTCTCGTAAGCAGGCTGGTCCCCACGGAGAATGCAAACGTTTGGACACCTCTGCTGAGATCGCTCTCTGAAGTAGTGCAGATGAACCTGAACACAAATTATAAGCTTCACATTAATTTATAGTCTAGTGTGATAGTAATTATGAAGCATTTAACATGTTTAATAATCTCATTCCACAAAGAATATTATTATGGTAGCTAAATACATAACATGATGTCTTGGGCAAAGTTGTACTTACAATCTATTTTCAACACATTCAAGTTGCATTTTCTACTGATCTTTTTCTACTTTTGACAAAAAATGTCTGCACATCACACTTATATCTTTTCCAAAATGTGCGCAAATAGTGTACTCAGTCAAAGTGTATACTAAGCATGATAAAATATGACATGCTGGAGAAATAATGGCAAAGGATTATGGGTGAGTGTCAATACAGAAAGTGCTTACATTTGATTGTAGTTCATATTTTAACAACAGTCTCACATAAACAGTCACTTAAGCTGCTTCATGTGTATGTACCATCTCACCTAATATTTCTTCTCCTCCTTCCTCAGATTCTTTTGGTAATTTTTCCACCAGGAACATCAACACTTTTCGAATATCAGTCTCGTTTGAGTAGAGAAAAGTTTGGTAGCCAATCTCTCCCCGATACCCTAAATCCTTCAAGACATCAAATTAAAGATCACAGACATTATCACAGCTATTCAAAAGACTGGCACATTGCCAAAAATCCTCACGTAACAGCTTGTAGTATAATAATTACACAGTAACATGAACGTATATTTGAGTACTGTAGAGTGTAAACAACATAAATCTTTCTACACGTGTGTATGGCTGGATATTTTGAAATATTTGGACAGAATTTTTCTTTGCAGAATTTTACTTCTAACCAGTATGTTTTTTTTTATGTATACCTCTGCTGCTAGAAATTTTAAACCTCTCCCAGTGTTGATGCATGATGTCTTTAGTTTATCTTATAACAGTATAAATATCTCACCGTCAATGCATTGGCGAGACTGGTTCCGACGCGGAACTTAGCAGACATGCCACCGGGGAGCGTTGTAGAGAGTTCTGAGTCATTGTTGATAATTCTCAAACAACGAGCCACAGCTTCAACAATCATCTCTGTGGAGAAACCTCGCAGCGACTGAATCTCATCATCTAACTCACTGGAAACAACAGAAGCCATGTTTACTCCAACATTGTTGTCGTAACTTATCTAACACTACTGACATTAGAATATGTATCAAATTATCTCCCCTTCCATTTTTTTTTTTAAAGGAATGGGGTAAAGCTTGCCCTCAATGACATCGGCTTTTTTCATTTACCGAGACTACCATCCTAAGTACTGTATTTATTTATTTATTTGATTGGTGTTTTATGCTTTACTCAAGAATATTTCACCTATACGATGCTGTCCAGCATTTGGTGGCAGGAAACCCATCACCATCCACATGTGGATGCCAGACATTGCCGCCTACGGCTGCAGTGGAAGCCGGCATGAGAAGGGCTTGAACTCACAGTGACTGCTTTGGTGAGAGGGCCTATATGCTGTAAACCATGCAAATATTTCTATACATGTGAGTATATGACTGGATATTTTGGAATATTTAGACAGAATTTTACTTGTAACCAGGATGTTATTTTTTTCTCATATACGCCTCAGATAATAGACAGCTTAAATCTGTCCCAATGTAAAGCGCTGTTTGTGCATGCTGAAGCCGAACAATGATTTGATATGATAATTTAATAATGCAGAGGTCAGCGTGCACTAGCAAGGCTTGGGCAGGATGTAGCACAGCGTGGCATAAATACTGGGAAAAAAACAACCAGACATAGTACCGGCTCTCGCCCTTTTGCAGCCAGTAGGTATCATTGGCATGCCACGACGTACGGTACTTAGCATCGATGTTTGGTGTCACAATATTCGCCAAGTCCTACTTAATGTAAATGGTAATGCCTGCGGTGTTCATGGATATGCATTGTGTGCGTGTTCAGAACGGGCTTTACTGTTGTTTTCAATAGAACAGTCACTTACCAACCAACTCCTCGCAAGGAGTGAACGATTATTTTGTCCACCTCCTCCATTTTGTCTGGGACAGATCATGTGATCAAAGTTCAACGGAAGTACTCGTTCGTGAGTTCTCGGCAGTTTCCGTCGTGTAATCCATCCAATAAGTAGGCTCGTTGTCAGCTGCGAACTGTTTACTGTATCCGTGCAACCAGCAAGGAAAATGTCGGAATCGCTCAGACGACTCGTGAATATTGGTTCTTTTAGAATCTTACAAGACAAGCTTGACAGATGGTATGATGACTATAATGTAAGTTAGCCGTGTCTCCTGTGATTTTTGCATTATTGCACCATACATAATGAAAAGAATATTTGTTAACAATCACCACATCGCGGATATGTTGAGCCACAGTGTTTGTAGCGTTAACTTTCAGTGCATTGACAAGGAAACGAATTCCGAGACAAATATGGACAGGTTTTGATGGCTTTCATTTCGTCAGCAAATGTATGTAGCTAATATTGCATGCGTGCAGTACAATATTGTTCTTATCATATTGACAACAAGTTTTCAAAGATAAGTGAAGCGTTTCTCATAGTCAGGTTAGTTAGGATGAAAGCCTAGTCCGGGTCCCACGTGCGATATCGCCGAGTTGCCCGGGCGCTGAGGGGACTGCCCCAGGCGGGACAGGCGGCGCGTCAAGCCTCAACATGCTGCCCCGTTACAGTTATTTCAGCGTTCTCAGGTATCGGAAAAATGCCAGGGACAGAGACCGCACATTTCCTTTGACAGGTTACAGCATGCACCATGAAAAAGGACAAATAACAATTTGTGTTACCATTACGCATTGTTTTCCTTGTGTAAATTTTATTTAGTCAAAAAAGAAACACGGATTTCATAATTTTATGTCACACTGGTTAGGAATCACAAATTGACATCTGTCTTAGATTAACAAAAGTGGAAATGATTGTTCAAATTTAAAGCATGTATAGTCAGTTTATTGTAGCTTTAAACATTTTGGAAAGGTGCCAAAAATAGATACTTTCTTACAGTATTTATTGGCATTTATCTCTGTATAACAGGCTCACACACATATATTGTTCATTTTGAACTATGACCTGCCCTTTGAGAGGGTTAGGTAATACTTGGGGCATTAAACCTGTCATTTGACCAAAGAATGTCAGTGGTCTATCTCTAGCAACCTGGTATTATGACATATGGTATATCCCTTAATTAATTGATAAGTGTTTCCATAAAGGTATAAATTTTGTTGACCTCAAATCATATTACACTAGAATGCCAAATTTCATGTTTCTGAATATTTCAGAAGCATTCAAATAAGCCTGTTAATATTGCCATCAATCATACTTGACACATATATTCCAATGTGTACACATTCTGATCATGTTCCCTAAAGCTCACATTAGTTCTTCATCTAGCCTTATGAATTAAGTAGGCCTGAATAACTTTTGTCGAAAGTTTCTAATATTGTAAACAGTATAAATTAAAGTTATCAAGATCGAAATTTAAGGCATTATGTGAACAGCAAAATTGGCGTATTAAAATGTACATGCATGAAGGAAACTTCTAATCTCCTCAAATCTAGGAACCTGCACATACATGTACATATACCTCTAAATATTCATAATTTTTACTCAGTATTGTTAAGTCATTTTCATACATTCTCTTCATGTTTGCCTTTTAGACTATTCATCATGAGTGAAAATTATGTCGTCAGTTTATTGATATGCACTCTGTATAAAAGCATGAATTTTAAATGCTCCACCACACACACTTGGAATTGATATTGTGTGATTATTGGTGATGTTTCAGATCAACACCTGTGACCAGAATGTTGCGGCATGCTGTGAGATAGTGGAACTGAACTCTAAAGTTCAGGGTCAGCTGTTTAAAATACTCAGTCTGACAGCCTCTGAGGGTAGGTTTGCTCTGACAGGTCACGCCCAAACCTGTCAGGGGTAATAACTTTTGGGCTTTGCTGTGCAAACATTGGCAACTTGTAATTAAATACCCTTACTACTTTTCTACTAGTGTTAATGTTGCATTGCATTGTACCTTTGCAAAAGCTTGTTTGTCTCGGTTACTTACTTGTGCAACCAAGTACATGTTTGTCACAACCTTGCAGCACACCACTGTATAACTGCCTGGTCCTTGTTTTTGTAGTGAATGAAGTTAGAATATTGAAAGTCTGTGGTGTTAATATACACTAGCTGAGAGTACATGTACACTGTAGAACTTTCTATAATTCAACTCAATCTTTAGTAGAAAACCAGAACACACTGTGTGGTTACCAAACTGGTGTCTTTATATAAAAGTGCATGAAAGATGTCATTCTTATGGGCTCATCTTGTTTGATCTCTGCATGGTGGAATTGGTGTGCTAGCCAGAAGTCCCAAATTCCTCTTGAAATAATACAAATATAAATTATACTAATATAAAAATTATTATTGTAGATGTTTAATTCGGTTCGTGCATATCCATTACTATTCAGTTACATTGTACATGTACTTATGTTCACAATTGTTTTATAAGGTTTCAGAAATTGTAATGATTATATTAATTAATGATAATACTGTTACTTTATCCACTTTCTAAATGACATCTGTACCTATCTGATTTACCCTAATTCCTCGACCTTTTCATCCACCACAGTATTTTGAAACCTTCTGATAGAACCATCGTGGAGTGCTGAGAAATAAGTTTTATGAAGTTTGCATGTTTGGTGTCACAAACAAAAAACAAAGCATTTACAGGCATCATTTTCATAACAATTGTATGCATAATTCCACTGAAAAAAGTGATTTAGAGGTCGAAAAGGATAAAGATTTACAGCATATGAGATTTATATATTCTTTTCTTAGAGCTTGAGGATGCTAGATTTTGGTCTGTGTAGTTGTTCAGTTAAAGTGATTGTACTTATATATTTGAATAGTGACAACTAGTATAAAGCAGAGTGGTGGACATTTAAATTGGTGACTGCTTCTGTATGTAAACACAGTCAAATGATGAAATGGCAAATAATCCAGTTCTCAGAATATAGTTTTAGTTGTTTACTTGTTTAAAGAAATCCCCACAAAACAAAATTTGACATTACTCGGAAAAAAGATTTATGATGTACATCAGCATTATTTGGCATAGATGAAGTATAAATGTAACACCACAAACTCTCTTTACATTTAGATAATGGCATTTTCGGAAGTAATTGTGTCACAGTAATGGCTAAATGTATGTATAGATATGAGTCTATTGCAAAAAATAATACAGTTATTAACATATGATGACCTATTTTCTAGGTGGTACCTACGCTGGGGCTGATATCATAAAGTACCGACTGTTGCCATGGCTGGGACAGAACTTTTTCACCTCTGGCAGCAGTTACAGCAGCGATTCCCTGGCAGAGACGGCTGCCAAGAATCGCGAGCTGGATCAGCTGCAGGAAATGTATGAGAACTCATTACAGCGTGTGGAGGAGGAGCTTAAGCTAGCGAGGGCAGAGGTGGAGGATCTGAAAGATGAGTGAGTATAACTGGTTAATATGAGCTCTGCCAAATGATACAAAGGGAGACAAATCTTGTAATGCAGCAAATGGCTATGAGACAACAGTGTCATATACAGACACTTTGAAGGTGTGTAGGGCAGTCTGTGTGGGTTAAATCCTAGCCTTCCACAGAGAATTTGTAGAATATCTTGCAGTCCTATTGTTTGTGGGGCCTTGATGACAAAAAGCAGTCTACCTGGTGTGGCTGGCTTGGTAATCTAGCATTCATTAAAGACAACTTGTCTTCCATCTGTGTGACGTGCATGGCTGTTTATCACATGTTTTGAAGGTTTAGGAGCCACTTTCGAGAGGTCGGTTTACTTTAGGCAATTTGGTTATCGAATCCTCATGTCTGATATTGTCACTCGGTTAGAATGTGACAGGGTTTGCAACACTTATTCATAGAATCTCAATGTTTTATCACCTTCAGTGTACTGAAAAAGGCCGTTTTACCTTTTCAAAGAGTTGTTGAAAGCCTTACTATTTTGCTTCTTCTGGGTCACAATTCTCAACTGATCATTTTCATGCTAGCATTCAGCCCTCGGCATGAATGAAAAGCACATTGTCCAAAAGGGAGATAACTGCTACAAGTACATCTAGGCATAGAAAATACAATATGTAAATCTGGTTTTACAAAGTATGCATTATCAGATTTTAGACTGAACAGCCACATAGTATATCTTGAAGTACAAGGAGATGAGACTCATGACTGTATCTTGTGAGAAATGCTTTACTCCTATATTATATATATATTGTCCATAGATGTACATGTATGAGCATGATGATAATTTGTAATTCTTGCTCATACCTACTTTATATAATATTCATTTTTTTCTCTTTCACAGGTTAGCTGATGCCAATGATGAACTGATCAAGCTGCGTGCATTGACTGGCAGGGTCGACACTTACAAGTCACAAATCCGCAGCTTGAAGGATGACCTCTTGGTTAATTCCTTTTCCTCCTCCAAGCTGAGCCGAGACAAGTATGCCTATTCTCATTGGTTTTGTGTATATCCCAAATTTCTGTGTTATTAACTTAAAAGAAAAGGCAACATATATAAGCAAACTTTATTTATAATAAACAAAGGGTGGAAACAGACCTAAATGACCACAGCCACTTTTTTAAATGTTTGGTAACTCTATAAATCAACTTTTAGTCTGGAGGTCTTATGAGACTATGGAACATGCCATATAACAGAAAACAGAAACATGATGCAGGGAAACTTGTACCATACATTCATTCAGTTTATAGGGCAAAAATGCAAAACATGGATTACATGACCTCAGAGCAGAAACACTTGTTATCTTGGGTTATCTTAACATTGCGACATATTTGATTTTCTTGATGCAAGCGATTTTGATTACTTTGATCTAGGATATCTCAATGGATTATAGAACATCAGGAGAATGAAATGATACAGTTTTTAAACTTGGATGACATATATATTTATATATATAAATTTGGTCTGGGTGTTTTCTTTTCTTTTAAATACTGAACATGTACATTCACCTTTTGACAGTTGCATGTACATTTCATGAATCCTTTAATTTCTGTATTAATTCCACTGTTTTTCTTTCCCTTGTTTGACAGCTCGTACCATTACGCCTCACGCTCCTCATCTGTACTCTCATTGGATGATCCTGTACAGAGAGTTCGTCAGCATAACCTTATCTCCCGTTTCAACGACATGTTTGCTCAGGACCGGCTGGATGCCATGGATACCCTGAGGCGGTACTCAGATGATCATGAGAACAACCAAAGAATTCTCTTCTCTGCAATTTATGTAAGCAATTCTACTTGTTCCTGTGTATGTCATCATTATTTGTGTACAAATTCAGTGCTACCTAATTCTTCAACCTTTTCACATATGAAAGAACAACTTTCAGTGCAGTTTATGCACATTTTTAATTTGATTTTAGAGACGAAACTACATCGGTTGGATTGGCCAGTTTCCAGGTTTCACAAAAAGCATAATTTTTGTCGGTTAACATAGAATAATTCCTTCACACTATGCTTAAATAAACACGTTGCAAACATGCGAAAAGGTTGAAGAATTAGAGTAACGTCCTGTGCATTCTGTACAAGATATGCGGTAGAAAAGAATTGGGTAGAAATTCCGAAAACAAAAGAATGCTTACTTTATGGATACCCATTTTGCTGTATTTGCCTGGAGAATTCCTTTAGAGTCGTATTTCTGTCAAGCAGGATATTTACATATGAACATATGGGTCACTTTTATTCCATAGGAGGCATTCAGCGTGGCAAAGCTTGCATTCCGTCAGTTTAAGATGAAGGTGCGAGCTAACTTAGCAGCCACTCACATAGGGCCTGAGACCCTGGAGGAAGCCGTACAAGACTACATAAACCGTAACACTGACCTCTACGACCTTCCAGGAATGGTCTCGGTAAGTCTGCTCGCCTTCAAACTCTCTTCATTGTAAGACAGTATTTCTGAAACAATGTTGGTGACAAAATTTGGAACAACATATTAAACTTGCGCAATAAGCAGGTCACTTAATTTACTTTTAAGCAGAAGGCGTTGCCATAAGACATCATGGAGACTATGTTTTTCAACTCTTGATGATAGCAATAAACAGCTATCAAAAAATGTTTAATTATTTTAAATAATTATTGTCCTCTGCGGTGTACAGGATGTGATTCGCAGCCTCAACCGTAACATCAAGATCTTCTTGCCACTGGACACAAGCTTTGCTATCATCCAGCCATACATCCGTGAGGCGTGTAAGCTGGCCTGGCAGATGAGTGCCCTGGCTCACCCATTAGACATCAAGGTTGCCTCTGATGCAGAACTCTATGATGATATGAGGTAAGTTTGTCTGTCCAGTACACAATTTCAAAATGTTGAAAACGGTAAAAAAAAAAAAAAAATTTTGAGGTTGCTCGCTCTTATTGGTATGAGAGCATCAGGTTAGTTAGGCACATTTGCTGGGTGACTGGTAGTCGTTTCCCCTCAGAGCTCCAGTTTCCTCAACCCAGAAATCTGACTGCTATCATTAACATGAGTTACCCTAATTCTTCCATCTTTTCAACTGCCTCTGCAACCAATATTTTGAAACATTCTGGGAGAACTATGGGGTGTAGAGAAATAATTTGCACAGTTTTGTGAAGCTTCCATCTTTAGTGATGCAAACAAATCACTTTTAGTGTCATTTTCGTAATAATTGTATGCCTAAGTCCCACTGAAAAAGGTGCTGGAGTGGTTGAAAAGGTTGAAGATTTACACTGTCAGGAGTATGGTGTGTAGCGCCAATGAAGTCAGTAAATAAATATTTTCCATAGAAATTGTCTGTAGAGATTGCCCTGTTATCTTTTAGTTTAATGAACTTAATGTATTTTTTTTATTTGATTGTTGTTTAGTGCCACACACAAAACTTAAGATCATTGAAATTAGATGTATCACAAGACATATACATGAAAGATGACTTAAGTTTGTTGAATTGCTTAATACCGTCACTAAACTAAATATTTCAAGCAATAAATGTTTTAGATAATATTACTTATTATATATATCCACCCATGTTAAAATGCTATCATTAACTTGAGTTACCCTAACATTATATATATCCACCCATGTTAAAATGCTATCATTAACTTGAGTTACCCTAATATATATCCACCCATGTTAAAATGCTATCATTAACATGAGTTACCCTAACATTATATATATCCACCCATGTTAAAATGCTATCATTAACTTGAGTTACCCTAATATATATCCACCCATGTTAAAGTGCTATCATTAACATGAGTTACCCTAACATTATATATATCCACCCATGTTAAAATGCTATCATTAACTTGAGTTACCCTAATATATATCCACCCATGTTAAAATGCTATCATTAACATGAGTTACCCTAACGTTATATATATCCACCCATGTTAAAATGCACTGATTAGCCCTCACATGCCGTAAAGCAACATCACTGCACAAAGTCCATTCATTCTACATGGATCTTTACAGATTAAAATCACCCTGCCTACAAATACATTTAAATATAACCTGACTAATCATGGCTGTGCTGTATATGTTACATGTGTTGTATGTTATCCAGCTACCGTCGCAGCTACGACTCTGAGTACACTGCCCCACTGGTGAACCATCATGTCTGGCCGTGCCTGGTCCAGGGGAGTAAAGTTCTGATGAAGGGAGAGGCTGTCACCCGCAGGGGAGCCTCGTTGGTAAGCTCTAGGACACAGGTGTCCTGCAAATTGTCACCAGCACTAGTAATCACACTTTTGAGTTATTATGCTAATGGAAGCACTTTAATTGTGCTTCAGAGGACTCAATGGCTGAGAGGTTGGCATGCTAGCACAGCACCATACCCAGGAGCCTCTCACCAATGTGATTGTTGGCTCCCTCTTTGGTGAGAATTTTTGATAGCAACCTGCAGATGGTCATGGGTTTCTCCAAGGTTCTGCCTGGTTTCTTTCCGGCATAATGCTAACCACTTGTTTTAATTAAAATTTTCTTGAAGGACGTGAAACACCAATCAAAAAAATAATTAAATTATGTGTGCGTAAGGCTCTAAATGCATTAACACGTTCCTCATAAAAATGAGGTATATACACTCTGTAGAAGTTTCTAAAGGAAAGTCATGGTGCTGTTTTGGGTGTTGTATTTCAAGTTGCCACAAGTGTGAAACAATAATGGCATTTCAAAAGTCAAGGGCCTCCGTGGCTCAGTCGGTTAGCGCGCTAGCGCAGCGTAATGACCCAGGAGCCTCTCACCAATGCGGTCGCTATGAGTTCAAGTCCAGCTCATGCTGGCTTCCTCTCTGGCCGTAAGTGGGAAGGTCTGCCAGCAACCTGCGGATGGTCGTGGGTTTCCACCGGGCTGTGTCCGGTTTCCACCCACCATAATGCTGGCCGCCGTCGTATAAGTGAAATATTCTTGAGTACGGCGTAAAACACCGATCAAAAAAAAAAAAAAAATAAATTCAAAAGTCAAAATCAAACCAGTGCACAAATCAGATCTATATGGCCTCTGTGAATTCAAAGGCGACAGTGTGGTTATTATTGATCAAGCACGTTGTGGGCATGTATTTTTTGGTAAGAAATTTTATTTTCATGAATTTGCTGTATGGTAATTGCTGTCATTTTTATGTGTCTGTACAGGGATCCTCCAGACGCCCCCGTAGCCCCACCTCCTTCGACAGCCCATCCCGCAGCCGCTCCATGAGTCGCGGACGCTCCGCCAGCCCTTCTGCACGCAGTCGCTCTTTGAGTCCACGCAGATCCACCAGCCCTTTCCGACGATAAACCACTTCCGGCTTTCAAACACATGAACAATGTGAAGAATTGAAAAATGAAATTCTTTTCTATGCACTGCTTTGTATTAATTCTGTTTTTTAGTGATATAGTTATTTTACTGCTGACTAAATTGGTAAGTACATGTGAACTCTACTTCTTCTTTTACTTATCCGGTGGTCTCATCAACAACCCGTTAAGCTTCTGTTCTTCATACTCAAGACTTCAGTTTACAATTTTAGGGAAACTTACTAACTAATAATTGTAATATTTTTGTTTTTATATCTGTGATAGTAGAAAATATATTCTACGGGATTCTTAGACAAGTTAATTAAATGCATTAATTTTCCTGCAAAACAGCACACGTTTGCGATGATTTGAATAGAGAGTCTCTTCAAACATTCCCAATGTGTTTTTCGTTATTTTTGGAGATGTTTTGTAACGAGATGATCTGACTTTGTCAGTTTAAATTTAAAAACTGACGGAGAAAGGACAAATACAACAGATCTATCATTATATATCTAAGGTGTATTGGACCAAGACCAAATGTTCCAAACCATGTACATCACATAAGTATTCTTCCCTTTTATCAAATTTTTTGCAGTATTAAGAAATTTTTTTTTTCATTTTGTTGAGTGATTGTTTCTGCAGCATTTACATATGTCGGTGATATGTACGTACTTATTAACCTAATCTTTTAAACCATATTACAAGTTGGTGAAGAAAAAACAACAGAAACATGTATGTGTTTTATATAAAAAAAATTCAAAACTTATATACTTTATGTAAGCATTACAAATATAAATAGATTGGTTTTATTTATGTATGTAAGATTTATGTATTCGTAGGAGACTTGATTTGTCGTTAGAACAACATTTGTATACTCCCTGAAGAAAATAAAACCGATAGTGTTTCCCATTTAGGTCTCCGTCCTTTATTTAGGCGAACATATGGCTACTTTATTGCCGAAGTGGCATTAAGACATAGTCATTCTCTCGTTCATTCTCTCTTTCATTCTCTTATTAAGTGCATTACTTCAGGAAAAGATAACGAAAAGAGAGTTTGTCTACACTATTAACGTACAATATCTGATTCTGGAGTCACGTCCCGGGCCCAGGTTCACGAAGCGGCGTACGAAATTTTTGTATTGTACATTTGTCGTATGATATTTTGTACTTCACCATTACCGTACCATTTTCCTACATGCGCGATTATCGTACGACATCTTTGTGAAACTGGGCCCTGGTTCCTCCTTTTGAGGGGTTTTTTTGGTCAGGGTTCCTCAGCGTGCAGTGTCAACACCTGATTCTGACATTTTCTTCCTTGTTCAACGAACTCCCCTCATTTTAGTCAGGGTTTGTCCGTGCAGGTCTACATACAGTATCTCATACTGGTGTTACGTCCTGGTTCCACGATCTCCCCTCAGTTTGATAAGGCTTTGAGCGTGCACCGTCAACATACAATATCTGATACTGGTGATACGTCCTTCTTCCACAATAAGCCCTCATTTTGGCTAGGGTTTGTCCCTGTACCGTCAACATACAGTATCTGATATCTCCTCTCATGTTGGCTAGGGTTTTGGCCGTGCACACTCAATACACAATGTCTGATACTGATGTTAGGACCTTCGTTCCACGATCTCCGCTCAGTTTGGTTAGGCTTTGACCGTGCACCATACAATATACAATATCTGATACTGGTGTTACGTCCGGGTTCCACGTTCTTAGTTTGACCGTTGTTTGATCCTGCACGGTCAATGAACCATCTAATTTTGGCGTTTCACATACTTAATCCACAGTCTCACTCCGATTTTGTCAGGGTTTGTCTCAGCACTGTCCACATACCATCTAACCATACTTTTCGCGCCTTTTTGCAGCAGTGTCATCATAGCTTAGCTATACTCTCTGATCCTGGGATTTCCGTCGATAACTCAGCGTTCTGTGTTCTCAATGTAAGTTTCTTATGGTTTATTTTTTTCGCTGTCCCCATATCATTTCTTGCTGTGGTTTGGTGTTGCTCCAAATCATCGTGGCACTTTAGTGATGTTTTCTGGTTTCTCTGGCCACACACCATCGGCTGCGCTGGTTTCGTCTTTCACATTTTCCTCACAGTTTGGTTTGCCGCCTTTGCGTTTTGCGAGTCCCAAGGTACCGGTACTATAATAGTTTTGCACTATGTGCACATTTTCAGCTCACACCCTTGTCTTGCTGTGTATTCATATGCAAAGTTATTGAAGTCAGAATTTTCATTCATCATTATAGAAGACTTGGTCGCTGATATAATAATTCCTACACAAATGCACCGTATATGCGCATTCACTGAATTAAGCCATAAGCAGGGGACGACACGTGGACGATACAGTGCACTTCGGGGTGTGTATGCTATAAAAGGCCTACTTGAAGTGTACAGTTAACTTTAGGAGACAAAGGTGAAAAGGATTGGTTTGAACTCCAAGCCCTGTATTTATAAGTACTAACCCTGATACCAGCGCGCGGGTTGTTCACAGAAAAGTGTGGACTCAGTCACGGAAAAAGGCAGCAAACTTATCGTCTAACACAGTAGGTATATACAGTCAGATGATTAGCTCGGCTTGTATGAGAAAATAACCGAACGAACTGAAAGTAGGACAGTGAAATACTTATGCAGGCTTGTACCAATCAACTGGGGCTAATATACTGAGATGGTAACATGAGTCCAAGCCTTCATGTTAGCTCTGTGCGCGTGAGGCTGGACCTCAGTGGTGAAAACAATATACAAAGAATTGGTATTTTCTGATATGCCGATATTTCTTGTGTTCGTAATAGGTAAACATGCATGTACAGGTGTAATTATAACTTGGGTGTTATCAATTCCGGTATAATACAGATACAAACGTACGAAACCAAAGATCACCTTTAGATCATCTTTATTATCATGTGATCAGATATGACATATATGTGGTCAGATTAGGACAGTATATACAGTATGATATGGTATATACAGTGCATTCAAAGGGACCAAGAAAATAGGACTGTTTTGATACGGAGGGAGTTGTGAGAGGATACCTGTGATTAACACATATTAGATATGCTCCTTGAATTACGACTGATCCTGTCTTTTCACCACACCTGGACATTAAGTGACATTAGGTAAGAAATGAAGAACCTTTCCCTCCTAAAGTACTTCGGGCCTAATCTGTGTAGTCTATTGATCATTTGAGATGACATTTTGAGGGCGAACTTCACGAAGTTACTCATGCATTGACAGTGAACAATGGTCATGTTGGCTTCCACCGAGTCCCATTGCGCGAGAAAAGACATCCAATGAGCATTGCCAGTGAACAATGGTCATGTTGGCTTCCACCCGAGTCCCTTTGCGCGAGAAAAGACATCCAATGAGCATTGCCAGTGAACAATGGTCATGTTGGCTTCCACGAGTCCCTTTGCGCGAGAAAAGACATCCAATAAGTGTTTTTGGCGACTTAGTGTAACAAATCTCTCCTATAGATCGCTTAATTGTTTATTTCTTTGTTTGTCTATTTAATGTTTAACGTCGTACATGTAGCCATCAATTTTCACTTGTATGAAGGCCACCAGGTTTACGGGTGGAATAAACCGGAATGCCCAGAATAAATCCCCTTCGCCATATGGGTACCTGACAAATCTTCTCGCGTAAACTACGTCTTATTTGGGCCAGGGTAAAATCAAGGTCACACGCTTTATGCATGTTATATGAGTTCATTCCAGTTCATGGATATGTGTGTCAACATAAAGAAGCTCGACAGATTTAAGCTGTTGTATTGATTGATTAAGTGAATGATTGATTGACAGATTGATTTATGTAATTCGTGTTTATTGGTTCCAGGAATGTTTTACTTACATAAGTGGATGAATTTTTTTTTATTGAATTTGTGTTTTACGCCGTACTCACTTGTACGACGGCGGCCAGCCATTTTGGTGTGAGAAAACTGGACAGAGCCCGGAGAAAGGTAGTCATTTCAAGTTTTCCGCAAACACTTGCGTCACTGATAAACTGGTAACAGGGCCTTTCATATCTATCGCTGTCACCACACGTTTGCTTTGACTGAAAATGAACATTTGCCCATATTAAAATCGTAAATATAAACGAATGTAGTGTGGACTTACAATCAAGCGGTTGTGTGGACATTAGCGTAACACTCGTTAACCATTAGGTAAGATTATAAGAGGACAAGTCACAAATCCACCTCCACAAGATGAGTCGTCGCTAACGAGATACAATCAAACACGTGCAATAATAAATAAATAGACAGATAGAAAAATGAATGAAAATTTGATTGATAACTTACTTGTACAAAACTCCAAAGTTGAGTACATGTAACTATCTGACTTACAGCTCATAACGACGTTCCCTGGGTGACTGCTGTATCTATGTATACTCCCCGATGATAGCCATACCCATTTAACGACGTTCGCTGGATGATTGCTGTATCTATATATAACCACGATGATCGGCCTAGCCATTTAACGACCCTTCCCTGGATGATTGCTGTATCTATATGTACTCCCCAATGAAAGGCCCAGCCATTTAACGACCTTCCTGGATGATTGCTGTATCTATATATAACCACGATGATCGGCCTAGCCATTTAACGACGTCCCCTGGATGATTGCTGTATCTGTATATACTCCCCAATGATAGGGCCTAGCCATTTAACGACGTTCGCTTGATGATTGCTGTATCTATATATACTCACGATGATCCGCCTAGTCATTTAACGACGTCCCCTGGATGATTGCTGTATCTATATATAACCACGATGATTGGCCTAGCCATTTAACGACGTTCCCTGGATGATTGCTGTATCTATGTATACTCACGATGATCGGCCTAGTTATTTAACGACGTTCCCTGGACGGTTGCTGTATCTATATATACTCCCCAATGATAGGCCTAGCCATTTAACGACGTTCGCTTGATGATTGCTGTATCTATATCTACTCCCCAATGAAAGGCCTAGTCATTTAACGACATCCCCTGGATGATTGCTGTATCTATATATACTCCCCAATGATAGGCCTAGCCATTTAACGACGTTCCCTGGATGGTTGCTGTATCTGTATATACCCACAGTGATCGGTCTAGCCATTTAACGACGTTCCCTGGGTGAGTGCTGTATCTATATATACTCCCCAATGATAGGCCTAGCCATTTAACGACGTTCGCTTGATGATTGCTGTATCTATGTATACTCACGATGATCGGCCTAGCCATTTAACGACGTTCCCTGGATGATTGCTGTATCTATATATACTCTCCGATGATCGGCCTAGCCATTTAACGACGTTCCCTGGATGATTGCTGTATCTATATATACTCCCCAATGATAGGCATACTTACTTAACCACGTCTACCGTATGATTGATCTATCTGTATCTACTCTCCAATGATAGATCTGCTTATTCAACCACCTCCACTGGATGATGGCTGTATATTTTCTCCAATAATACGTAATAAAATAACGGGAAAGACATGTCTTGGAAGGCTTGTAACAAACTTCCTCTACACTGACCTTCTGGTGTGCTGAAAAAATTCTGAATCTTGATTTGTAATATTCTGTTCTAATTGCAGTAGAAGAGCAGTGCAATCCTTGGCGTGTTGATGATGAAAAACAAGCGAACCTCGAGCCCGGCTTTGTTCATCCACCGCAACGAGAATAGACCCCGGACACCGTCGATCACCGAGCAGCGCAGCAGACATGGCGAGGACTCAGTTCATGACTGCTGGCACCCGGGACGAAATGTTCTGCCCGCAGCTACCCCAGGCCGGCAGAGTCTTGCCTCCCACCAAGGAGAAGACCGACCCTGGGGAACTCACACCTTTGCTCGAATCCAAAAAGTCCAAGTGGGTCATCATGCAATATGTATAGAATTTGTCAACTGACTGGCTCTATTCATGTCTCTTTTCAAATACATGAACCCTTTAAGCACACTCTGTGGTTCAAAATGACAGCAGCGACATTCGAACGTATAATAGATACAATGTTTTATCGTAGTCCCAGTTTCATGGCATTACGAAATTTGTTTCTCAATGTAAACTGCTACTCTGGATATACCTGGCCCCTGGATCACGAAGTGATCTTAGATCATTAAATTTGATATCCTCCTTTCCGTTATTTTAGCCGAAATTTTTTGTACAATAACTTACCCAGAATTTATTCAGTCAAGCAATATTTTGCCCTTCTTATGTGAGAAATAACAATTTTAAAGTGATTTGAAATTTTGATTTAAGTCTAAGATTGCTTCGTGATCCCGATGTAAATACTTTGCCGCGAAAGGAAAATAATTTAATTTATTTATTCATATTGGATTGTTGTTTTAATCAAGATTTTTCATTTGTACGACAGCGGTCAGTTTCATGGGTGGAGTGAAATATCACAAACTGCATTATAATTTCAATTTTGTATTGTTATGTATCACAAAAGTTAAAATTGAATTTTGGGAATATTCTTAGTGACCAAAAGGTCTTGAAAAGCATTCAAATTCTATTTCCACATGTGTGTTCAGAGAATAGAGCTTTCAGACCACTTTCACTTCCGTTATCTCAGGCAACCGTCTGTGGACAGTAAGACAGCAGAGGAAGATTTCAACGATAACCTGCCTAACAGGCGTGGCATAGGTATCAGCATTTTTAAGAAGATCAAAATGGTGACCCTTCTTGGTCTGGCCTCTACAGCCTTTGTAAGTCCACTCCTACCTTATCATCAACACCATATTCTGCGCACGTGCGTGCCCAGCGAGAGTAAATCGCATGTTGGCCTTGTGGTAGTCTTTGTTGCACTTGCATTTATCGTCAGTGGTCAGTGGTATTCTGTTAAGATATTAGCTTGTATCTGTGATTGATGGAGTTCATGCATGTAAATGCCGTCCTTGTTCACGGCTCGTATATCTTTTGCAGACATGAGTCACCTGAAAGCATCTTAATATCTAAACATTTTCTGACGTTAAAATGATTTGAATGACTCACATTGCTTCATTTTAACTAGAGTTTAATATACATTACTGACCACCAGATTCTGATTTAATTTAACTCACAGTAGCTGGAGATTTTCTGTATTTATTAAATTGGTGACAGATTCTGATTTGGTTTGACACATTTCAGCTAGAGGTTTTCTGTATTATATCGTAACGGATTTTGATTTAATTTCGCCTAGTTTACCTCCATATATTCTGTATTATTGTTCAATGACAAATACTGGTTTAGCTGACCCATTTTAGTTGGTTGTATTTATTTTGAAATATGTAACATATGTAATTTTTCATGTATGATCGACGAAACAAATTTTTATCTGGTATCCATTGTTTCTTAGCTGTTATCCATTGTTTCTTATCTGTTATCCATTGTTTCTTATCTGGTATCCATTGTTTCTTTATGTTTGAGTAAGAATGTGATCAGCCACATTTTTTTGTTCTATGTTTTGGCGAACAGATTGTGATTATGATTAACCCGGAACTCAGCCTTGAGCAATATCAGATTTGTGTGTCTATGAAAGAGCCTCATGGTAAGAGAAAATTCACCTGACATTAACAGTTTGTCTTTTATCAGTCAATTAATCAAAGTGTTTAATAAAGCGTGATTCAATATGTAGCCCACAGAAAATATTTATGTTACCTATTTTATTTTTGCTTAACTCCATATTAAAACCATTTAGTTTTAAATTAAACCAAATAAGTCATTATTCTCTAGTTATTGCGTTAAAAAAAGATTTGAGCTATTGTATAATCATCACTAGAACACACCCTCAATGTTGCTGTATGTTTTCAGCGTTAGACATGTTACACAAGGAGGAGACTACCATCGAGTTTCTGATTCATGCCCCAGTCTTAGACGCAGATGCCATCAACTCTACCATGCGGAAAACCATGCCGAAACTGACAATTACCATCAACACCTCAGAGGTAAACTGTGTACAGGTGCATTGATGAAGAAGTGCTTTAATACACGAATTAAAAAATAAAATCACGGGCTGTATCATCTAGGGACAAATGATGTAATTAACAGATACATTTTTAAATAAGAAGATTTGTTGATTTGAACATTCAACTGTACATTCAACTGTATAGTTGAACAGAGATTTTGGTGATCCAGTACATTGATCGACACGTACATTAATGGACAGATACGTTGATGAATACTTGTGTTCATCGGCATGTATCATAATGACCAGACGCTGAAATGAAACAGGTTTTTTGAAGAATGGAGCTTTGGTGATGGACAAATAGGCTGTTGGAAGTATGCATTCATGAGCATGTGAGTTCATAGACTGATAAATATATCATAGAATATGATTAGTTTTATATTGGTTTCATTTTAGCCATGGGATCTATATTTGGACGAAAATGCACTGAGGACTGGTAATCAGAAGGCCTTCAAACACGAATTTTCTTGCTGTTTATCTACACATGGGTAAGACTCATGACAATCGATTATCAGGATAAAATGCAGTATTATGTAATAAAACCCGTGTACAAAGCCCTAGGCTGAAAGATTAGCAACGGTTCACCAAATTGCACTTGTAACAACATATAAACATCGAGTTTGCCGTAAACCCAATGATGTGTGGGTGTACCCACAGTATAGATCTTTATAATGCGGTCAATTTGAATTAAGATGTAATTATTTACTGTTTTTGTCATATTATAACTGTTTTAACATTTAGGAATTTGATTATGTAATAATATGCATGATGGAAGCATTCATCAAAGCATTTGTAATCATACGGGTGGAAGAGACAGTTTAACTCTTTTACCATTGTTTATTTACTAGATTAGAATTGGTTAATATTTCTGAACACGTTGGGAGTGGTGGTGGCATTGCTTTACCACTGCTTATGATCAGAGTGCTTCAGTTTTTGTCATATATTGGAAATCATAACTGTATTGTTTTACCATTGTTTTTGATTACAATGCTGCTATTTCGTCATTCGTTGGGAATTGTTCTCTTTTACCATCATGATTGCAATGCTTCAGTTTTATCATACCTTGCCCAACTTGAAAGGGATAGCTGCATTGTTTTAGCATTGTCTTTGGCTGTACCTGGCTGTTATATTATCTAACTTTCAGAGTAAATGTTGTACTGTTTAAATAGAGTATAACTATTTCATGGCTGCATAGTTGTTAAAATGTCATAGTTAAATGTGATGACAACACAGCCTTTTGAGTGATTCTACACCAGTGACGTCTAATAAATTGCAATGAACGTCACTGCATATTTGTTTACTTAATTCTGCCTAAGCCATGGTGCTAGGGGGCGTGTAATTTGTTACTATTTATGCATTTACATGAACAGTTAGAATAACACCCTGACTGAGGTAAACTGACAAGAGGCCGTATTTCACCGGTAACGTGTGACCATGTGCCAACTATCACACTGTCGTCGCTGCTCTGGTTTATCTCCCTATGCTGTACGTTTTAATTATATAGTACAGTATCGTGTTGTCATTTTGGTTGCTGCAGTGCTATTGTTTCTTTAGAAATTGGCAGTTATGTCGCAAAATTTCACTGCTAACTGTTACATAATGTTAAATTTTGATACATGTTGCAGTGGTAGCTATCAGATTTTCTTCAGCACAGACTGGGAGGAGTCCATCCCGATTGTCTTTAGCTATCACCCGCTAAACTCTCTCGTTCACGAACAAGTCGTTCTAGCCGCCATTATACTGGCATGTGTCTACTTTTTGATTATCTTCGAGGTGAGAGGTTAGACATAACAGTTCTTGTTAAGAAAGTAAGTAAAAAACGGTTCCACTCACAAAAGTTATTCCATACAGAAGCGTTCATCACTGTGGACCATCACCACAAAAAACCCTTAACTATACTGTAATTCTTACAGGATCGCAACTTCTGTGACAAGATACAAAGAACCGTTAACCAAATAGAATTGAGAAAGATATAGCAATTTACTATCACCTGGCTTAAAGTTTTAATGATTGTTTTGATATTCCTAAAAATACATATCTTTGACGCCCAAAATCGCAATTCTAGTCATGTTTTCAAAAACTTGGACTAAATGACTTATTTAGTAGGGCATAAAACAGCGATAAGATAAGATAAAATAAATAAATAAATAACTTGTTTCTTGCCTTATTAGATTGTACACCGAACTCTTGCCGCTATCCTCGGATCTATGGCCACAGTGGCTGTGCTAGCTTCATTAAACGAGGTAAGTATCGAGGAACTGATTCATGTATCTGACTGAAATTTTACCTCGCACTCAACAATATTTCTATTATACAATGGGAGACAGGTTTATGGATGAAAGGCACCGGTCAAGGCTGAAAGAAACCACCACACCTCACCAGGTACCTCACAAACCCCCTGTCGTAAAGCCACATCAGCTGAGGATATGGCAGTAAGAAACCTTTCTCTCCTAGAGTAATTCGTGTCCGATTGCATGCAGGACGAACTGGTAGCATAAAACACACAAAAGATCAATGGTCAGTTCGGACTGGCCCCGAGTCGTCATGTCACATGAAAAGGCAAGGTATATAATTCAGTGTCAGAAAGCTTCCAACACAGAATTTATCTGCGTAAACGACGTATCCTGGTAAGACCTCACAACAGAAACAACTGATTCCCAGGGAGAATGGTCTTATGTTTCTTGAAGCTGCTCGGTGGATCTGAACTCAGTTGTAACAAAAACAGATGAACGTGTTTAGGGTGAGGGTTTAGGGTTAAAAACAACCAGAACTCGAAAACCACAATATGCTTATAACAATGTGGAACATCGTATGTATGTATACTCAGGGGAACTGTTTCCATCGAGAATATAAGGCAGGAAAGCGAGTCACACTGCATGTCACTGCCTTCTTTTTTTTTTTTTTTTATTGATGTTTTACGCCGTACTCAAGAATATTTCACTTATACGACGGCGGCCAGCATTATGGTGGGTGGAAACCGGGCACAGCCCGGGGGAAACCCACGACCATCCGCAGGTTGCTGACAGACCTTCTCACGTACGGCCGCCAGCATGAGCTGGACTTGAACTCACAGCGACCGCATTGGTGAGAGACTCATGGGTCATTACGCTGCGCTAGCGCTTTAACCGACTGAGCCACGGAGGCCCCTCACTGCCTTCTGGCACGCCAAGAAGAAACATGTGTAAGGCCAGGGGAATAGTTCTGGAGGAGGTCATGTGGTCTCCACCGCGATTGGTACTGTGCTGCTACAGTCCAAAACCGTCATGACTTTCACTAAAGCATCGGAAACAAACCAATTTATTTTTACATTGGCCCTTGCCGTGACCAAATTTTTGGCAAGTGAAACAACGTGTCGGGCAAGGTATATATAAATCATCATTAACCCTACACGGGCCAATGTAGATGTAAGAAGGAAGAGATTTAGTATTGAAGGTCAAAAGATATGTATTGAATTTAAGGATGTTACCTGATTTCTTTGTAGTGAAGGATTTCACTCTGGAAACATCCTGTGTTTTCAATTCTGAGCATATATCTTGGTCAGTAATAGCCTGATCCAAATCACGAATTATTCCCTGACACCTTTTCAGGGAATTGTGAGGGGATGTAAAAGCAAGTATGTCCGCAATTTTGTTGAATGTTAATTAATTTATTGATTGTTGTTTCTGGAAACATTCAATGAGAATGTCTCCGGATCTCCTTTTTTTTAACGTTTTTTAAATTTCCTGCTGCACCCTGAAGAGCTCTCTTCAAGACAAAAGGATGAATTTTCGACGTCGGCTTTTGTTCACACCTCGTTGAGAGAACAATGAAAGCGGGCCAAATGGCCGGACCGTTATCCTTATCAAGAGGGTCTGGCAAAACCTCCAACTTCCTCTTTTTATCAGCACTTGACGATGTCGGCTAAGAGGAAGACTTGATAGATACATTTGGGACATTTGATGAAAGATTTTGGGAAAACATTTCCAAACATATATATATATATATATATATATATATATATATATATATATATATATATATATATACACATACAAGTTTCCCCCGCATGTTTTCCCCACCCTCCACGGAGTGCCAACAAAGGCGAAGCCTGAACCTGGCGATACCCAGCAGGAAACACATCAAGGACTTCACATGAGGTACACTCGACTGGGTGGCCTTAATGAGCAAAGCCATGTTCCCTAACACGAGCTCCTCCGTCTTCCATCCTGTAAATAAGTGTACAAATGAGACACGTACTAATCGACTCACACATGAGCCACCGCCTCACATGTATCCCGCAATCGAAAGTTGAGAAATAACATTTATTCTCTAAAGTGTTGCTATTAAGCAATACATGATGATATTACAGCATTGTACAATGAACATAAATACCGTCACTGAAATCATGATTGTCCCGTTTTCTTCCCTCAGAGACCAACTCTGGAGGAGATCATGAGCTGGCTTGACGTGGAAACTCTCGCTCTTCTCTTCGGCATGATGATCATTGTCGCCATTTTCTCGGAAACCGGTTTCTTTGATTACTGTGCGCTGGTCGTGAGTGTCATAATATTTATAAACATGGGAAATTAGTTATTAATTTTCGACTTATAACTCGAATTCTTATACGTGAATAAATAAAATGCTTACTTTCAATATGTAAAATCGTTCAACACTTTTGCTTCCATAAGCGGCTTCTAATTTATAACCATTATGAGGCAGATGTCTATGAAAAAAAGTATTTTCCACAAATGTTGATTTCATCTCAATGGATTGAGCTAGGAATACATACGCCCACGATCTGAGACAGCTTTTGTTTAAAATAGGATAGTCCATTCAGCCACCATCTAATCTGGTATTGTAAATTAGCCAGCTATACTGAGATTACATACATGTATTCGATATACTATATACGAGAAAATACCAGTTTTAGGGACTGCTGTGAAATAAATCAGTAAAGTCATCTTGTTTGTTAGACTTATGTACCGTTTATCTAGATCAAACCCAGTTGTATTAATTAAATTTCTCGCGGTGTTTTTCAGGCCTATAAGATCGCAAAAGGTAAAGTCTGGCCGCTCATAACCCTGCTCTGTGTTTTTGCCGGCGTTGTGTCGGCCTTCCTGGACAACGTCACCACAATCCTGTTGCTCACACCCGTTACCATACGGTAAGTTCTCCACCTTCCTGGACAACGTCACCGCAATCCTGTTGCTCACACCCGTTACCATACGGTAAGTCCCCACCTTCCTGGACAACGTCACCACAATCCTGTTGCTCACACCCGTCACTATAGGTAAGTCTCTGTCTTCCTGGACAACGTCACCGCAATCCTGTTAGTCACACGCATCACTATACGATAAGTCTCTGTCTTCCTGGACAACAACGTCATCACAATTTTTATGCTCACTACCGTCACTATACGGTAAAGCTCCTTTTGCCTTGACAACGTGACCACAATCCTTCTGCTCACACCCGTCACTATACGGTAAGTCTCCACCTGTCTGGACAACGTGACCACAATCCTGTTGCTTACACCCATCACTATACGATAGTATAGTGATACTATATATATGTATATATACTATACGATATACGTCTTCCTTGACAACAACGTCACCGCAATTCTTCTGCTAACATCCGTCACTATACGGTAAGTCTCCGTCTTCTTGAACAACGCAACAACAGTCCTGCTTTCACACCCGTGTCACTTTACCATAAGTCTCCACCTTCCTGGACAAGTTTACCACAATCCTGCTCCTCACACCTATATCTCTACACGGTAAGTTTCCGTCTTTCTTAACAACATCACCACAATCTTGCTGCTCACCCCTATATCTGTACAATATATCCCAACATGCAAGGCATTTCAAGATGTGAAGAAAATGTCATTCTAATTTATACTTCGGCCATATTTCAGAAATTTCGTGGGAATGTGTCAATGAAGAAAATATTTCCTTGACACTATATAAATGTAGGAAAAATATTAACAAAGAACTGCCATGTTATGCAGGATTGTCTAATTGATGTATCGTATTCTGTATGTTTGTCGTAAAAAAGTATTACGTGGACATGTTTTGAGTGTTTTTTCTTACTTTAATGGTGCTGATAACGGTATGTTTTGTTGACTTTCATCCAGTCTTTGCCAGGTTTTGGATCTAGACCCGCGGAAGATTCTAATCGCTGAGGTGTTGTTCTCTAACATTGGGGGTACTGCCACAGCCATCGGGGACCCGCCTAACGTTATCATCGTCTCTAACCAGGAACTCGCCGAAAAGGTACTAGTATTCTATACAGAGTATGCCATAGACCAATTCGGTTCTGTGGGAGATATATTTTGTCACGTACAATAGTGTTTGGATAAATATTTCTGTTATCTACGATTTGAAATGCTTGCGTTCACTCAGCATCGACTTTAGTACGTGACACAGACCTTTCGTGACAAGGATATCTACCGTGAATATATCTGGGCAGAGCTCATTTAACTATCCACTGAAATGGGTGGTAGGATGTTACTGTCACAGTGCTCCGACCATTCTTGAAAGAATACTTCAGATTATCCCAATTGTATGCCAAGTTTGAGTTTCGGATGTATAATCCTTCTGGTGGATTAATCCCACCTTTTTGCCCAGTCTTTCCCAAGCTCTTATTAGGTGTGCACCAGTATTTTTCAAGGATATTCGAACCCATCGCTTTGTTTCAAGTTTACCTCAAGTCACTGGAGAAATTAAAATAATGCGAATGGCAGCATGTTTAGTAGCACTGAAAATTGTAATATTTCCTCTGTTATACAGGGGATCAATTTTTCCTCTTTCACCGAGCACATGGTGGTGGGAATCGTGTTCATTAGTATAGCAGGGTATGGACTGTTACGGGTGTTTTACCGAAACGTGAAGCTTCTACAGAATCAGGACCCTCCCGAACTCAGAGGTGAGAATAGGGGGTGACAAGCCCCAGTAGCTTATCATTGCTTTAAGCAAAAAGACAGCAATATAATGAGTTACTTCGGAAGAGGGATTCAAATTAGTGCTAAACGGCTGGAGATATTTGTGTCTGCTATTCACCGTAAGGCTATAAATCATGTTTCAATAAGGGGGGCTGACGTACGCGGAAACAGCTGCGTCCACGGATTTTTAGAATTAACTTGTGCACGATTGGTTAATATTGATAACATTGCGGCGCTTTCTATTTTCTCAATAAGCACAATTTTGCTTACTTTGAATGTCGATACATTGTTGAGAAAAATAAACCATCTTGTTGTGCAACATCACAAAACTAAAAGGTATGCTTTTTAAATTTCATGATACCTTATCGATGCATTTGTATATCTGGTATAGTGTCGTCTGTTCTTTTAATGGCTACCGAACTTGGAGGGGAGTCAGAACAGTTGATGAAAATCCAGAATACTTGTATTGCTTGACTATCTAATACACTGGGTATGAGATCAGAACAATGGATTAAAATCTAGAAAAGCTTATCATTGCTTGACTATGTGGATATGAGCTGAGAAGAGTTAAAGGGAACCTGATGATATATTCAATGTTGGACGGTCTCTAAGATGTGGATATATGCTGAAGTGAGAATTAACGGTTGACCATAATCGTTAAAATGCGTGGTTTTGGCTTCATGATTTTCACTGCAATGGCCTCGATCAGGTTTATTGGTGAAGGAAACAGTGCAAATCCAATTGAAAAATCCATGTCAGGCACCACATATCTGACAAGTCTTTGCTTAAATATTGCAACTAAACCATACAGCTTTGTGCGTCCAATATGATGGTTATGTCTTATGTTGCTACTACATGTATGTACCGGTACTTAAAAGCTGTAAATTCTGTCGATCGCTACAAATGTTGGAAACACTGGTGCAATTGGAGGAATTTGCATTCAGTGGTAGCATCAGAATCCAAGCGCTTAGGTGTTGTTTTGCCATTGACTTGTAGAATTGCAGCAGGAGATAGCGCAATGGCGCCGAGCGGCTCATCATATAGTTGTGGCATCACGAGAGGAGAGCATGGTCCGGGCATTGCTGCTTCAAAAGGTGGCCACACTGGAGACTCTAATGAGGAACCAAATATACAAGCGCAAGTAAGTCTAAGAGAAATGTCTACAACTAATGTCGCATACTGAACAAAATATGGTCAAGCGCGACTATGTGCCACATACCCCAGTTCCTAGGCGCCCCAAAGCGATTTTGGCGCTCCGAAACAGGCTCCACAAAGTTATCGTAAGATAAGTTCGTCGTAATCGTCAAGACTTAAGATGTCTTTAACCTGTGTTGAAATGGTAGGTGCAGTCCGTGTACGAAATCTTTGTTTAATGGGGCTCCCGTAATCTTGGCCTACATCAGGACGTCTACACTCACATACACAAGTGTGATGACTGTTAAGGAGGGGATGTTGGATTGGCGTCCGTAGTAAAACCAACGTACATATATGTGGTTGTCAGTGGGAGTGATAACGTCTTATGAAGAACACCGAATGCCCTTTACAAGAATTCAACAACCTTCTCCATATTTTTGGTGATACAACACTGGGTATTATTTAAGGGGGTTGGGACAAAGTTGTAGTCAAATTATATGACAATGTTAATGGAGTAAAACGGAACACGTAATCTTTCTTTCAGTATCAGCATTTAATTGCGAGATATAAGCTTTGATTACTCTTTAACCCTAGCTCCACTACGGTATCCGTTAGCGTGTCTAAAAGGTGTTTATTTCTTGTTAACAGAGCACGAGAAACAAAAGATTTTGAAGCGAGTGTCGAAGATTTGGAGAAAAAGGTAATACAATGTGGGTGCAAACAGGATAGCCAGTGGGTAGCCAGCGGTATATTTGAGAAAATTCACTACGTGTAAAATAATGTTGCTCCCTAGAAGACAATCACATAGTATTTTTTTCACTGGACCAAAAGTGAATATAACAAGTTTAATTATGAAAAATATGATTAATCTTTTCTGCAGCAACAAATTTGTTGTTTCGTTTCAGTGCCGTATCACGGATTATGTCCTTCTGGGGAAATCTGGCGTTGTTATAGTCCTCGTCATTTTGGCTTTCTTTCTTCACTCATTCATAGAAAGCATGTATGTTGGTTTGGGTAGGATATCTCTGGTTTTTTTCCCCATATCTTCACTTCTTCAATATTCCCTATTACCGAACATGACCCAACCCCAAAAATCATAATTGATTCCTTCTTCAAACGACACCGTCTTTTATGGCTGCATTCCAAAAGAGCCAATGTACCATAACTGATTCCTTGTCGTGACCGTCTTCAAACGACACCGCCTGTAATGGATGCAATCCAACAAAGCCAATATAATTCGCACCGAAAAACGATAACCATATGTTACATTTGTTTTAAAGCTATATCTGGTTGTTCAGTTGACCACTCCAACTACATAACCCCATGGTTCTTTTCCTGATTTACTCCGCAACATCTAACATTGCACCTTCCTTCACCTATATAAGGATCAGTTTGGAAACAGGATGAGGACATCTCGGCCAGCGGGTCGCGGCGTGCGGCACGAGGACGGTACAAATCGCGCCCGAATGGTATCATCCGCGTGCCGCGGCCCGCGGGGCAAGATGTCCTCATCCAGCCTCCACAGGCCAGGGCAGAACTGAAGCATACGCAGTTCTCATGCCAAATTATTCGACATGTATACAACATAGCTCATCATCATGTATAGCCAGGCTATATGACACATGTTTAATTTAGTCTTCTGGGGCCGACTTCACAAAGTCATTTCTGATTTTATGTCAGAATTTAAACACTTCTTACCATGCTTAGTTTTTGGTAGTGGAGGTTGAAATTTTAATTTCTAAAGCCTAGTAATAAACTTTAAGATTGTATTTCACATTTTGCCTTAATTCAGAAATGATTTTGTAGAATCGGCCCATGGATAAACATTATATGTGAAATCGCCAGTACTATGTGGTGAGCTGTTAAATATCTGGATACGTACATAGAGATTTTGAACATCACTTTTTCCTACGGCGTTAGTTTCTCATTGTCTTTGTCGTACGTTTTGTCAATGTGTACCAATATATGTCCTGAATGATAAGGAAAAAGATAGTTCTAAGCCATCTGGTTAAGAGAACGATCGAATAAATGAGCATAAACATAAAAAAATGTCATGCTGAGGAAAAAAATATCGCTGTGAAAGTAGTTGAGAACAATGGCTATATCAAGTATGTATTGAGAGAAGTGAAAACATGGGCTCATTTCATTGTGTTCGTAGTGAGAATAAGATGATAGCGGAGATCAGTGCATGATTTCGACATAGTTTGATGTATTCATCTGCTCAAAAGCACTTGCTCGTATACAAATAATGAATTTGATCAATTTTTTACGTACGGTTTAAATGAATGCTTGACTATTTTGATGTGTAGGCTGGATCGCCATCATGGGGGCCACCTTACTCCTGGTTCTGGCCGACATCTCTGACATGGAGAGTATTCTTCATCGAGTGGAATGGGCTACTCTACTGTTCTTTGCAGCGCTTTTCACTTTGATGGAGGTATGAAATAAGAGGTTATTGTGATGATATTTCTCAATGCTTGGTTTCCTCGTCATCTGCTATACTGACAACAGCCTTCCGCTGATCGCAATCCGTGTCTTCCTCTTAAACGAAGCTAGCCGCTCTTCCCGCAGGTTTTTGACCTTGAACAAACAGCCATTCAAGGCAGTCTTGTCCTGCTCTGATCTAAGATCTATGGGCTCAAACAGGCTTGGTTTTCCTGATGGGTGCGTATTTTCATGAGTTAAGGAGACAATCCTGTCTGAGCAATTTGAAAGCCGCCTCACTCTCAATCTCGTCTTCGGAATCTTGAGTTGTTGAGAAAACCACACTCAGGTCGTTTACATGGGGCCATGCTAACGGGCCTCGCGTTTCAAGGAGGCTCTCTCATGTTCATGTCCAACTAAATCCAGGATTTATGATTCATAATGAGATTGGCGGTGAATTGACGTGAGCCTTCTTTTGCACATGAAATCTTACGCAACGTGAACTGTCATACTAGAGTCAACATGTACTTACCAAGATAAGGTTCATTTCTATGATCTAAATAATGCATTTAGCTTAATTCTGTTTTTCAAAGAAATATGCACTTTCCTCAACAACATATTTGGACGAATGTAATATAGTATATTACAGAATAATTAAATGTCTACATTGAATGAGATTTCGTTGCCTTGATTCGACCGTGTATTGTCCTATACCTCTGTAAATGATCTCGAGATATTCAATAACTTAGAATGACAATCGATTGTATACATCTGTATCTTCAGATTTTATTTTTATTTCCCGACAGATTGTTTTGTGAATACGCGTTGTTTCTTGGCACCAAGACTTGTTACCAAGACAGAACGAGCTTTCTTTCCGTCTGTCTCTTGTGTGGATTAAATAATTCTTTTTTACATAAGGAATGGGTCCGTCCACTGTCCACTTTTACATTTAGAAGCAACTTAAAGGCACATTTCCCATCTGTTAAACCTTTTACTGCTGTTTAATATATGAGCTCGCACAACCCTTCTGTATACCTTATAAGCACTGACTTGTAGTTTCACAATAAACAAAAGTTTCGGAACTGTTAGCCAAATCTGTGATAAACACTACAGGATTGTAAATGCAATAACTGGATACAGATAATATTTTCTGGTTTTCCGGTTGGTAGGGATTGGCTAAACTGGGCTTGATAGACTGGCTGGGAGACCAGATGGGACTAGTGGTGTCCCTAGTTAGTGATGAACACAGACTGACAGTGGCTATCATCGCTATTCTCTGGATATCAGCTATAGCATCCAGTTTTATAGACAACATTCCATATACCACCGCCATGGTAAGAAATCTCAACAATCCATTAAAATCCAAATAAATGTCATTGATGTTGTGCGCCAAGCTAAAAATACACTTCACCTGTACGCCTGATACAAACATGGGAATAACGTTGTTCATGATTTGACGTTCAAACAGCGATTACTCAGGCTACTGCCATCCTCCTGCTTGGTCACCTTGCATGCTGACAATAAACAGTAACGATTATTTGTTGAAGACCACTTATCCCCCATCCGTATGACCATCACATCCGTAAGTCACAGGTGGGGAACTTTGTCAGTAAATTGCCACAGGTCCGTGGTTTACCCGGCCACTTTGGTTTCCTCCACCCATTAAACTGACCGCAATCGAATGAGTGAAACATTCTTGTGTGTATGTATGTATGTATGCTTGGTGTTTAACGCTGTACTTAACAGTTTTTCAGTCATATAGCGTCAAGGTTATCATCTGGTGTGTACACATATACTGTGTCTTTTTGTGGCAGAGCGAGTCCATGCCGCCAAAGAGTACCGCCGCCACCAGACATGACTCCCACCCAGTCACATTATACTGACACCGGGCCAGCCAGTCCCGTTTCTTTGCTCTAACCTGTAAGTGCTGAGCGCTAAGCGAGACACCAAAAAGAACCATTTTTAAAGTCTTCGGTAGGACTCGACACGGGTTCGATCCCGGCGTCTCCCGACATCGAGGCGGTCCATTGTTGTGTTTGATTGGCGTTATGAGATAGCGCTGCACCTGACGCCCACAGTTTCACATGGTATATGTGGAGATCTTTGTGGGGAAGGGCTCTATTACTGCAAGGACAAATGAGACTATCAGTGCAAGAAAATTGTTCCCGGGTCCTTGGCTGCAATAAGCGGTAGACGGCGTTCATGGAACCTTTGCACAGTCTTAACTTCGTTGCAAACATCTCAATGTCTTTTACCAATTTTGTACGTTACGCGTGGAAATATCGTCAGTAAATGGCCAAAGGTCGGCGGTTTTCCACGGGCACTCCGGTTTTCTCAACCCATAAAAATTGCCACCATCTTATAAGCGAAAAAGTATTGAGTATGTTAAACAATGAAGACAATAAAGTTCATACAGTTTCAGATTGGTTTTAATCCCTACAAGATTTCCACTGTTCATTGCCTTCATCTTCAGATTAAAGGAAACAGAACCTTAAGTATAAACCCTGCATATTTAAGCATTACACACTATTAAAATTTGTAACCATATTTGCTCCTTACATTGGTGAAGATGTTCATTACTTACTTTAACTATACGTTCTGTGTTAGTAGTTTTCGGCAATTTCACTCCACATTAACCACTAGTGTATGCAAATTTGATCATTATCGCTATACATGTAACGCATGTGTCAACAGGTCCCTGTGCTTGTAAAGCTGAGTGAAGATTCCCGTCTGAACCTTCCCATAATGCCTTTGGTTCTCGCCCTGGCATTCGGGGCTTGTTTGGGAGGTAAGTCCGGCGTAAGTTAATGGAGCTTACTTCTTGAACCTTGCTTACACTTTAGTGTCAGTTTTTAAGTCAGTTTTCGGTTGATTGATATTCTTTATAGATCTTGTCCCCAAATAAAGAAGGAACTTCCGTTAAATGTTCTAAGCTTAATGATATAATAATTTTAATTAAACGGGAAATTTTGATATTGCAAAAGGCCTTGAACAACCCCAACGACTCTGGTCTGGATCATCGGTGTGTTACGGTGTCACACATCTGTAACTTTCATATTTCAAACATTCCACCGGCTGTTGGCTGCTAAATGGAATAGCTCAGTTTGACTTTCTGTTTTCAGGTAATGGCACGTTGATAGGAGCCTCGGCTAATGTCGTCTGTGCTGGTATAGCGGAACAGCATGGTTATGGCTTCTCTTTTATCGAATTTTTCAAGTAAGTAGCATTTTTTTAATGAAATATGTGGGCCAGTTTCTTACGTATCTGTCAAGAGAAGTGCTTAATTCAGTGAAGAAAAACGATTGTTTTGTGTTTTCTTAGGGAATCATTTTTCTTTAGTGCATTGCTTCGGCAAACTGGAAATCGTTTTTGCTGTACATGCCACAATACTGCTCGACATCACCGTAAATTCGCCGCCAGGAGACAATCGCTTTACGAATTTACAACCTGAACCACATTTTGAAGGCCGTTTTAAATTGTCTTCCACATTTTCTTTTACATAAAAGCACGCCCACATGGGTGTAAACGTATATTTATTGACTTGCAGTAATATTCATTCTAACAAAGTCGGATGGGGGGGGGGGAGCAGACGTAACAGTAGAGGTCTCCTTTATGAAGCAGTCGCAAGCTGCCCCTAGTGTAATTTCCACGACGACATAGACAATTATAAATAGACTAGTCACCATGGTAAATGGGCTTGCTGCAACGTTGCGACAGCTTTATAGAATGGGCCTATAACACCGTTATGTGTACAACTCATTGAGTTTTCTTCCAAATTCACTATGAAGGCAAGACTAATAAGCGAACCTGTCTGATGTTGAAATATTGCGTTAAGAGTATTAAGATTTTCTCTGTACTTTTAGGATTGGTTTTCCCATGATGTTGGTCACAACACTGGTCAGTATGGTTTACCTCCTGATCTGTCACGTGGCTTTACAGTGGCACTGACTGGCGCCGGCTGTACAGAACACCGTTCCTGCATGCTTTGACCGATGCCACGCTTTTCCAATCTGGGATGTGATGATCCGCTATTCTCATGAAAAAGGCCCTATGGCTGATTCCACCGACAATTAATTAATAACAAAAATATTCTAACAAGCTTAGATATGCTGGGAAGCAAATCCGTTTGTGTCATTTAACTTATGTTACTAGGTAAGCAAACTGAACTCGTCACACTTGTTTTTACTTTATGTGCAGGCATAAAAGAAAACAGTAGTCCTACTGAAAACAGTACATGCCCTGTGGACGTTTATAAACCAAGAACCTGAGGCGTAGCATTCTTTACGAGAGGACAGCTAGTTTAAAGTTCAATTTACGAAACTTTGGGGGTGTTGACTCGATTCAATTACCCAAGCAAATTTCCTTAAAATCCAATTCCAATCAGCAACTGTGATGTTATACTGAAAAGTAATCTGTGATATAAAACTCTTTAAATTTGAAAATACTCACAAAAGGCTTGGACGTCAGCTTTTATTATTGGCGTAGCAATGCTCTCATTACTTTATCTTATTATTGTAGAGATCTATAAGACGTTTTGCATAATAAATCTATGATGGTCACTTGACATTTATGCTTGGCCTTTCGACTTTTTGTTACAAGTTCACAAGACAAACTATTTTTATATATTTATTTATGCGACTGGTGTTCAACACCTTATTTCACATATGTGACGGTGGTCAGGTTTATGAATGGCGGAAACAAGTGAGGTCCGGAGAAAACCATTGCCCTCCAGCAGATATCCGAGAACCTGGTTGGCCTTGCTCCACAAAACCATCTTCATGGAACTTGACTGGAACAACCACGGAAACACAGGTTAAGCTTTGTTAAACAGGGCCCCGATGCAAAACTGGATATAGCTGTAAGTGATTGCGCCTACTTGCAAGGAACGAATACAAACAAGAGTTTAGGTGAACACAACGTATGCCACAACAAATGCATTTGTTTGAAATGTATAAAAGAATACCAGCAGCCTTGTGGTGAGAACAACCCCTGAGGGTAATCTTCATGGGTGTTGTTGATAGGTATAAGGTTACATTGGCAACCGCGCAACTGGACAAATGTGTCCACAAAAATTGAAAACTTTATACGGAAAACAGTTGGGAGTTGTAGCCCGGGACAATGTGAGTCGTGACACGTCGTCATCAGTGCATTTGTGTATTCACCAAAAATTAAAATTCTACGTGGAAAATAGTCGGAGTTTTTAGCCTGGACATGAAATCATATGTATTAATATATAAGGAAATGGCAATCTGGTAACCATGACAACCGTGGAAATGGAGAAATGTGAGTCGCGACACATCGTCATCTGTGTACGTATGCATCTACCAAAAATTAAGACAGTACATAAAAAACAGTTGGAGTTATAGCCAGGACACGAAATCATTTCCATTTATATGGTTTATATATGGAACCGCGCAAAGGAAAATGTGTAGAGTTACTACACATCATCATCTGTTTATGTATGTATTCACCAAACATAAAACTCTACCCAGAAAACAGCTGGAGTTATATTTATTTATTTGCTTGGTGTTTTACGCCGTATTCAAGAATATTTCCTTTATATGACCGTGGCCAGCATTGTGGTGGGAGGAAACCGGGCATAGTTTGGGGGAAACCCACGACAATCCACAGGTTGCTGGAAGACCTTCCCACGTATCGCCAGAGAGGAAGTCTGGAACTCACAGCGACATGAATTCATATTTATCTACATAGTATATATAGGGAAACTGGCGAACTGGTAACCACGACAACCGCGGAAATGAACAAATCTGAGTTAATACACATCGTCATCTGTGTATGAATGTATCCACCAAAAAATAAGATCTGCGCAGAAAATAGCTGGAGTTATAGTCGGACACGAAATAATTTCCATTTACATATTACATATGAGGAAAATGACTATGTGCTTACCGTGGCAAACGCGGAAATGAATAAAAGTGAGTCGCGACACTTTGTCATCTGTGTATCTATGTATCCACCAAAAAGTAAAACTCTCCGTAGAAAACAAGTAGAGATAACCTGGGCACGAATACGGACGGGCAAATCGCTGTAACGTAATACGCCCCACGACGTGCGGAACATTGGTCCCCCGTGTGAAAAAAATGGCAAATCAGGATATTTCCTTCTAAGCTAGTCCAAGCAAGACATTGCAGCGAGACAAGAAAGAACAAGGCATCAATTCCGCGTAATAGTGGAGATTTTACTTGGCACTTCTGTGTACATGTGTATATTATGCAAGAAAACATTGTGTTTTTTTAACAATATCCTATCATTTTGTGCACATACTCATACAGAGAAAACATAAATGATGCCAGTTGTTAGATTTATTCCTTACAGATTTCCATAAAACATGCACTGCTTACCTATATATGCACATATACAATATATTGCCTACGACATATTAGCATTTGTCATTGGACAAACCATCAATGAGATAACGCACATTAGCTTAAAACACCCACTGCGAAACTAACAACTAACAAACTAACAACGCTCGCAAAATTCGCAGTTCGGAGAATTTGGCCACCATCATTCCATGCACATCAGAATGTCCCCATCCTCGTGTCCCACAGACATTCTACGTTCACGTGTTAAAGTCCTGCAGCGCATGCATGTGCGGAGTTCTTTAATGTGATTGTATCTTGTACATGTGATGACAACACAGCATTTTGAGTAATTCTAGACCAGTGACTTGTAATAAATTGCAATTAACATCACTGCATATATATAATTTTTACCTAATTCTGCTTAAGCCATGGGTCTAGAGGACGTGTAAATTGCTACTATTTATGCATTTACGTGAACAGTTAGAATACATCCCTGAATGAGGTAAGTTGACAAAGAGGCCTTACTTCACCAGTTACGTGTGACCATTTGCCAACTATCACACTGTTGTGCTCTGGCCTTTCGCTCTGTACAGTAAGTCTTTATTATATTTGTTAATTCCTCTGCTGTTTGAAGAAGGGCGAACTCATATTTCACATATCTGACACAACTCAAACGCCAGACTAAGTAATTGGACGGCTGTTTTGTGCGCAACGCGGAAGTAAAGATTCCCTTGGTTCCTTACCAGTTCAGAGTATAACCCCACGCATTTGTATATGCAGGTGTCAGGTTCATAAAAAGGGTTTTGCTTTCCGAAAACATTGTATGATAATTTTTTTTTTTGGAAATAAAGTCATAATTGTTAAAATACCTTAAGGCGATATGTTTTATGAGATACTAAGGAAAACTGATTAATGTAAGTTTCTGAAATAGAGCCCTCAGCCTCGAGAAAAAAATAAAACTAACAACGAGCAAAATAATCCTAAAATATCAAAACCTAAGCTCATCAGCTGTTTGGCCACATGGAATGTTTAACATAAATTCAACAATCGGCTTTAAAAATCAAAATTAAACAGTCGTTGCCGTGAGTCCTTTGTTCAGGTTTAAAATAACACTTCAGCTAAGTAACATACATTTAAAATGTGGAGAAAAGTTTAAGAAAGTGTAAGTAACACAGTAAAATGAAATCTACTGCCGACAGATCGGCACAAATGTTAAATTCAAAAGATACCAATTATTTGAAGGACATAAATTTGTACGTTGGGACTTCCAGCCTACCTCGACCAATCATGTGCTGTTTCCAATTATTCCTGTTTTATGATAGGTGAGTGAAAACTGTTATACCCACTGCTTTTGGACTGTAACAGGCGCCCTTAATACAGGTCTATGTCAAAAATCTACATGTGGTAAAAACATGTTTTTCATATAACGTTCATGTAACTCACAAGACCATTACTGACTCATTTGAGTTTACTTCTCAACCAATGGCAATCAATATCACAGCCTTTTCACTTGCAAACATTACAGCTATTGCATCAAGCAAAATAATTAACACAGCCAAAGTAAGTAATTAGTAATAACAAATCTAGTCACGAAATGAGGTGAATTAAGAACAGTGGACAACATTTATGTAGTTACATAAGTGCATCGTAAAATGTAGAACCCCATAAAATATGCAATGTATACGTTTAAAAAAACAATAACATATACATACAAACATATATATACATCTACGGCATGTAACGAAAACCATGAACATAAAACAGTTCTGTTTTTGGTAGAGGACGATAAGGAGGTTTGGAGAAGCTGATAATCAAATTATCAGCTGACATTATCCAGCTGTCTTGTAAATTTAGCTCTGGCATGTAAGCACAGCACATGTAGAAGTCTGGTCACTGGGCCTCAATCTGAACACTTGGCTCATTATGTGACTCGTTACAAGACAGTTTGAAACCAATCAAATATATAAAATAATCCTTATTATCATAATTACTGTATTATAACATTTACAAGGAAGATGTCAGTGTCAAGCATACAAATATAATTCTAGAGAATAACAATTATGGTTTTAGTTTGACCATAAAAAAAGTACATGTAGTGTGCAGAACGCACTCAAAACCCCTTGTGTCAGGATAGGACGGTCTGCTTTATATTGATCCGTACATCACAAAACAGGACATACAAAATTAAGAAATTTGTGCTCACTGCCCGAATAAAGGAAGTACCTGGCCATAGAAATGGTGCTAAACAAATAATACGCTGATGACTAGTTTATGTTAATCAGTGTATGTCTCACAGGCTATTGTATTTGCCTGTCTATCTGTCTGTCTGTCTGTGTAAGCAGATCCATCAGACTCGCCCAGTCTTCAGCAGTTTTAAGGCCACATTCACATTGACAGCTGCCTGTACACCCAGCTCGGCTGCTCTCAACTTTCCATCAACCATGTCCCCTACCTGCCAGAGTAGAAACCATAACAGTAGTACAATAGCACTTAGGATAATGACAGAATAATGACTTAGCACCGACAGAAGAAACATGTATTTTTGAAGAACAGATTTGGTTTTAATAAGCAGTTCCACGTGAGATCTGTGAGAGCACTGGGTTACCACATTCACAGAAAACCAGCTACTTGCCACTAGTCACCCCATTTCATTTGAGGTTTATCTATCCGTACTTTTCAACTAAATATGCATCACGTACTCTGTAGAAACATACATAAGGAAGACGGATGATTTGTCTTCAAAAATCAGCTCACAAAGGACAAGTACACTTGCTTTAAAGAGAGAAATCAAAAGAAAGTGAGAGATCTTCCACAATCTGCTACCCCTGCTCATAAAATCCTGCAGCTCTGACATGTTTTCTACTATAGTCTATAATAATAATAATATTAATAATAATGTTAATAATATCTTTATTTATCGCAGGTAGCTCAGTCAATTTACACTGAAACTGTTCTTCCTCAAGGACTTCACAGAGAAAACCAATATACTGGAAACATGTACTTCAGAGTCTAATTAAAAAAGTACTTCAATATATATAAAACAAGATAAAGCATTATGTAGTTTGAAAAGAGAAGCTATGTACATTCATACATACAGAAAATCAACAACACAAGCAATAGTGCTGTTCCTGCAACTGTCCCAACCAGCAGGAGAAGTAACATAGTGGGAGATGGCCCATTACCGCCCCCCCCCCCCAGCTGGCTGGAACACCATACAAACATGTACAGAGAAGGAAACCAAGTGAGTGGAAGATGGCCCCTTTCCCATCCCCCGTTTGGTTTGAACAATGCACAAGTGTGCAAGAGTGTTACAGGGACATAGCCTAATGAAAAGAGTTTTTCTATAATTGTAATAATAATAGGCTGGGAAAAAAATTGTATTTTAGGTTGTAACGTATAACATGAAATCATACATGCATACATGTATGTACATTTAATCCGTCATATGACTGTAAGTGTGATTTTAAGTCGCACTATTGACAGCTTGACAGAGAAGGGGCTTCTTTCAGGTGGATAGGGAGGCAGTCCAATAGTTTGAAGCCTATATGTGTAAAATTTTCTTTCATGTAATACGTCTTTCCTTTACGGAGATAGAGGGGGCCTGCGTGGCTCAGTTGGTTAGCACGCTAGCACAGCATAATGACCCAGGAGTCTCACCAATGCGGTTGCTGTGAGTTCAAGTCCAGCTCTTGCTGTCTTCCCTTCCGGCCGTAAGTGGGAAGGTTTGTCGGCAACCTGTGGATGTTTTTTTTTTTAAAATACGTCCATTTTAGTCTTGAAAGTAGAGTTCTACAAGATGTTTTCATGCTTTCTTGTAGCACTAAACAAGCAGCTCTTTTCTGTAACTTGACTATCCTTTCTCTATTTTTAATTGAACAGTTTCCTCACTTCTTACTCAAGAATAATTCACTTATACACGGCGGCCAGCATTATGGTGGCAGGAAACCAGGCAGACCCCGGGGGAAACCCACGAACATCCGCAAGTTTCTGGCAGACCTTCCCACTTACGGCCGGTAAGGAAGCCAGCATGAGCTGGACTTGAACTCACAACGACTGCTTTGGTGAGAGGCTCTTAGGTCAGTACGCTGTGGTAACATGCTAACCAACCGAGCCACACAAGCCCCCACCAGTCTTAAATGCAATCTTTAATGCAATCCATACCACTGTTTATATGGCGCTCGATGTCAGACACATTGCCTGAAGAGCAGTATATCGTGTCATCAGCAAAGTTGTCAATAGAATTACCACTGTCTTTTATAAGTAATGGAAGATGATTTACATATAGAATAAAAAGTAAAGGTCCCAATATGGAGCTTTGCGGGATACTGGTCTTAATACCCATAGCATCAGACATTTCTCCTGCAATTACAAACTTGTGTTGTCTATAATATAGGTAAGACTGGAAAAACTTAAGAGCAGTTGAGTGAAATTTGTATACATTAAGTTTTTCAAGAGCTCAGCCATTTTCAGCAATGCAGTTTCACAAGAGTGTAAGGAGTGGAAACCACATTTATTTTCATTCAGTAATTTAAAATTTGAGAGATACTCATATAAACTGTTATGTACAGGTCATTCACTGAATTCTGAAACAATGAGTAGGACAGATATTGGATGACAGTTTTCAACTTTGGACCCCTTTTGTGAAGAGAGATAACTTTAGCAATTATCCACACATCTAGTAAAGAGCTGGTCATAACACATTTGTTTCTTAGCATGGTAAAAGATTTTGCAATAACAGGGGCAGCTGATGCAAGAAATCTAGTACTGACAATGTCGCACACTGACACTGGCCTTGTTTTTATCAAGGTTTAAAAGGTATTGCAATACAGAAACATACGAGATATTTGGTATGGAGTAATATATATGGAGTATGGAGTGCTATAGACTCTTTTGTTTAGGTTTACATTTTCTCAAGATCTCCCAGATTCTTCTGGGAGAAGATTTTTTTTTCTTTTTTTTTGTTCAAGTCATTTGCAAATTGTCACTTCTTTGCACAAGCAATATTATTGTTCACTTTATTTTTCTGGTGTTTATGGTTTGCCTCATGTCCCTTTCGTTTATACATATCTCGTTGATGAACAGAATTTAGATCTTCTATAACCCACCACAGGTCTGAAAGGTATTTGACTCGTCTTGTTTTCATGGGTGCATGTTTATTTAGAACATCTTGGAATAGATTTCGCCATTCATTCACAACCACTTCGGGATCTACTATGTGTTTCCCAGGGCACATCCATTAAGTCTTGGTGGAAATGATTTTCGTTGAAATCTTTACATGCTCTATACTGGATTGTAACATCTTTATGCTTCATACTGTAGTTGATCTTTGATTTGAGAGTGATACAGACTGGAAAATGATCACTTATGGCTAGAACAGGGACTTGAACAGACACGACTTTCTCAGTTGAGGTCACATAAGAGAGTTGAAGTGGATGAAGTGATTTCGGTGGGAGACTTCACAAGTTGAGTCAGATTTAAAGAATCTGCTACACTTATTAGGAGTGATTTTACTTAAGTCTATATTTAAATCACCCAGCAGAACAGTAGAACCAGTTCTTTTGTTCATAATATACATTTTCTAAGTTTGTTTCAAATTCTTGCATCTATGTTGAAAGAGAGTTTGAGGGTTCATATACACAATAGATTAAGAATGGCCTGGACTTTGCTGGCTTGATTTCAAGCCATAATACTTCTAAATTACTGTTTTCATGATCACATAGACGGTTATATGGTAGACAGTCAAAATGTTATACTGCTTACGTTGATAGGTTTGATCCAATTGAATGAGTGTAGATCGACCTGTGGGGCCACCGTGGGCTAAGGAGTGAGCACGCCAGCGCAGCGCAATGACCCAGGATCTCTCAACAGTGCAGTCACTGAGTTCAACTCCAGCCAGGCTTTTTTGCCAGGCTCTGTCCACCATAATGCTGGTTTATTTATTTATTTATTATGTATTTGATTGGTGTTTTTCGCCATACTCAAGACTATTTCACTTATACTATGGCAGCCAACATTATGTTGGGTGAAAACGGGGTAGAGTCCAGAGGAAACCCACAACCATCCAGGTTGCTGGAAGACCGTCTGATGTAAGGCTGGTATAGTGTGTATACTGGAGCGTATATGTTATGGTGTGTACCTGATCTGACTGCACAACGACAGCACCCTTCTTCCTCAGCTCAAATCGGGTCTTTTCTATATTCTCCAAGTCCACACCTCGGCAGGCGTCCTCCACCAGCACAGTGCGGAACCCATGGTCGATGGCGTGACGAGCCGTAAAACCTGGGCAAACAAACCAGTGTTCAATGTGTAGTCAATGTGCATTTCCCTCCTTTAGCCGAGAAGCAGTTCTAACAAAATAGTTATATCTATAACTTGGATAACTGGAGGATCATAAATGCCTTCTGACACAGCTTATTTGCATGATGATAAGTGCATTAAAATCACAACTATCAGTGAGATCATAAGTAGCTTCTGAAACACGAATCAAGGTGCCTGCACTTCCAAGGGCACATAAAAGCATAATGTGCAACTATGGTAGAGGATCAGAGGTTAGCTTGGAAAACCAATGGTCAAAATCATTGTCCTGCCATATTATTCCACTAACATTAACAAATTAAAGCAAAAGCTTATCTGTAACTTGCAAGATAAGAGTAAAAATGCTGTTTACTGACCCACACAGATGTCATAGGCCAACCCGCAGACATAGACGTCTGTTACCCGGAGTTTGGACAACAGCTGTACCAGCTCAGTCTGTGACAGTTTGTTGTTATCCCAGAAAGCTGAGTAACTATCCACATGGGGTGATGTCCCTTTGTTAACCACATAACCATTGTCCACAACCTATAATCAATAATGTAACATGCCGGTAAAAATTCAATCCCTGACCAGCTTTCTCCACTTGGAGTATTTGCTTTCTAAACAGGTTCCTGAATTACTGTAATGCACTTAAAGTTGAGTATTTTTCAAGTGATACATTTTGCTTGGTACTGACTGATTTCTCCATCATATAGGACTGCTTCGGTGGCCTAATGGTTAGAGCACCCACCTCGCAGTCGGCATATCCGGGATCAAACCAAGGTCTGGTCATACCAAAGACTTTAAAAATGGTACTTGTTGCTGCCTCGCTTCGCACGCAGCACTGAGAGATTAGAACAAGGAAACAAAACTGGTTGGCTCGGTGTCAGTAAAATGTGACTAAGTAGAGTGTAAAGTCTGGTGTCTTCGTCATGATACTTCAGTGGCAGCAGCACTATGGCAGCATGGCCCCCCCTGCCAATGATTTCCAGTCGACTGAAAAACTGTTAAGTACGACGTTAAACCCCAAGTATTGATTCATTCGTGCCGCCTTACAGTGCCACATTTGAGTTTTTTGTGAAGTATGATTCATTTCTTATCAGGAAAAAGTAAGTGTTGGCAACAAAAATGTGTTTCTAAATGGTCATTATCCCCTTGGCATGTGTACTACAGCACCTGAACTGCCACTTTCATCAAAGTTTTTATTTATTTATTAATTTATTTGATTGGTGTTTTACGCAGTACTCAAGAATATTTCACTTACATGACGGGGGTGGCCAGCATTATGTCTAATTTGCAACATAATAAGAACTCAGAGTGACAGTACTACAGGTAAGTACCAATAACCCTGTCTCATCAGACACATCTTGTCACATCATAATATCTGATCTCAAACTTTAAACCTGGTCACATATAAAATAAAACAGTTGTGCTTAAGGTCTACATTTAATTCTTCATTTAATTCTTCACAACTGCTAGCTGATAAACTCTATTAAAGTTAAGACCCTGTGGAAGTTGCCAGGAATCTCATACCTTCAGATTTTTATGCAGCTCGGCACCCCAGGATCCCTGTATGCAGTGAGCTGGCCAGAGCACCTGCTCTGTGAGAGGGGAGGTGTCGAACACCACTGTATCAAAGGGCTTGGCTTCTTCTGACTTTACCTACAGTTCAGACAATTATAGTTCTGTTTTGAACTTCACTCGACATGTCCGTAAAGTAACCAGACAGGCACAAATTTTATACAGGACATGCATATTCTTCGAGTCACTATGAAATTGTACACAACAGTCGCTAAAGCAGGAATCTATTAAAAGTATTTTAATAAAGCATACATGACAAATACATGTAACTCTGATCACAAACATTTGCACTATTAAACCCTTGTTTTCAGATTTTACAGTAACTACAATGGCTCTGCACAGAGCTGAAAACCCTTTAATTCCATGACGTTTCCATGACATTTACACATGAACTAAAGACTTACTTTTGAGGATGGATGAAGGGGACGGATGTTGACATTTTCCAGAAATGATATGTGATCTTTAGGATGCCAATCTTTAGAGTAGACAACCACGTCAAACTGGACATTGTCCAACATATTGTTTATAACTGGTATGACGGGCAGGCCACACTGTCCAGCTGGACACTGGGATAAGGATAGCGATCCCTCCAGGAAGTCATTCTGTACATCCACTATCACCAGAGCTGACACAGGCTCTAAAACCTGATGGCAGATAGAAAAGTGTTATGATATATGTATATCAGTTGGTAGTTTGTGCATAAATTCTTGATTATCAATGACAAACATATTTAGCCGAATTCCAATACCTTTTCGCACATGAAAGAGAAACTTTCAGAGCAATTTATGCCCATTTTGTTTCATGATTTCTTTTTAGTGACAAAACTACATTGGTAAAATTGGCCAATTTCAGGTCTTCACAAGAAGTATAATTTTATCCGTCCACACAAAATTATGCCTTCAGAATATACTTAAATAAGCACCTTGCAAACATCTGAAAAGGTTGAAGTATTACAGTAAGCTGTTTTACACAAAGAGTATGGATGGTAATTGACTGAGAGGTTGAGTTGTGTCCGGAGAATAAACTGACAAAACAATATACTCAAACAAGCATCTAGATGCTCTTTCGCCACCTATGAACATCTTCATCATGTACCAACACTTAAACTAAAATTTCACTGCAGGTACTTTGAGGAATTTTGTAATTATACCAAACTAAAGCTCTTAATGAGGTATATCAAATGTGCTTGACATGAGTTATGAAATCCTTGTTCAATATGCATTTACCTACATGCTGTTACAAGGAAGTTGTTCTCATATGAACTCATTGAAAAGTTTGCTTGTAAAAAATAAAAAAATAAAAAAGTGTATGATCATTACCTGTTTTAGCCAGTAGCACCAGCAAATTTTAAATTCTTCCTTACTCAACCTCCCATCCTGCAAAGTTTAATCAGCATTACAAAATAAATTCGGACAACTATAGATAAATCCCGCATCATATACACTCACAGTCAGAATCAAATTTTATGAAGGTAATACATTAAAACATTGCACATGTAATATTCATGTATCATTTTCATTCATTCCCTGAAGCATTCCCAGATGAGTTACTAAGTACTACTCCTACAAGCTTATCAATATTTGTTATAAATTAACCAGGTAGTAGACATAGTGTTCATAATGATGAGTTATTTTATATGATTTTACACCCAAGAGCAGATTGGAGCCCAAAGGGACAATCACACATGGTACAGTGACTGTCAGACTTTCTCACATGTCAGTGTGCAGCTTAAACATGCAAATTTATTGTTCAGAGGCTACAGGGCTTATACATTACATTATGCTGTCTTACACGAATTATATATACTCACCTGGTCTGTATCAAGTAGTTTTAGCATGTGATCAACAAGAGTGGTCAAGGACTGCTCATCCTCATTACACTTCACAAAAACATCTTTACACAAGTTTAGAAATTCATCCCTGGAAAGGTATCCATCACTGGAATTAGAGAAGATTTGATGTTTCAACTCTCATTGTGGTAAAGTGAGATATTACACTCTGATATGATTTATAGGGTTAACAGTATATCGTTTGGTTTTGCCGTGTTTCCTAGAACTAATACATATTCGATATGTACATATTCTATACAGATCTGGCAATATCTGAAACAGTTTGTTTCAGGGTTGCTTTAATATTCTTCCTTAATACATTGCCTACAATGATTTGGCCAGTTAATCAAGCATAAGGACGTCCTACAGGAAGTTGATGATAAAATAAACATTAAAAACGATGATTTATATGGCTTATATATCGCTGACTTGTATAATTCATCCAACCAGCTGTAACCTTGATAATCCGCTTGCCATGTTTGAGTCACATCCTGCTCTGCTGAGTATTACGATTGGCAATCTATGCACACGGGTGCCGCGCACATGCAGTAAACACTTCAAAAATTTGTCTTATGCCAATGTAATGGATGACTCGCATCCTGGACATATACTCTCTGTACATATACTCTCACCACGGAAACAGTCTATTCAACTACCATATTCTGATTACTATTACTTTAGCAATAAAAAACCTGGGAAGCTCCCAGAAGAAACCGCGAATGCCACATAACAAAGGCATAAGACAGGACGTTTAATTCATAAAATATTCCATAACACACCACAGAGTTTAGACGTGTCAATAAAAGAAGTGCAGTTTATAGTTTGTGATGTCTCAATGTCTTTGTAAATAAACTGCGAATATAAGCATTAAAATACTTATTTTGCACCCGCTAATGTGAGCAGAAGCAAGTTACAACAACAACATCTTTGTTTACATTGTGTCTGCTGTCTTCAGCCTTCAGGTAGATCAGCTGACATGCCTAAGAAGACAACCACCTCACCTGTCGACGTCATACAGGCTAAAGCACTCTTCACACTTCTCTCGACTGGAACTTGCTGAAGATTTCACACAATTCTCCACAAATTGTAACGACTGTCTTCCCTGCAGAGCCTCAACGTTTCGCACATCAGCCATTTCCAACACTGCCCTGCAATTGACAGCTGATTCGCCACGATCCGGATATTTGTTACTAAGTTGAGCAACCTCTGCCGCAATTGTAACTTAAGCTTATAAAAGCAGTTCTTATTTTAAATGCGTAAATGTAATTATTCTCATGATGTTTCAAAATAATATGTAGAATAATACTCCTTTTGTAGCATTATTTCTCACATAGCTCTCAAATGAATTTCTGCTGGCGGCGGAGGTTGCAATATATTTTAAAGCGCCCTCTATCGGGGTTGCCGTAAGGACTGTATGACGCCAGTTTAAAAATAGATTGGGGGCTTAATTGTAAGCTGTCAGAATATTTAGAGCTGTTTAGCATAAATGCGGCAAATCAGTCCACAAACGAAATGAAAGTTTGTGTTGTGATTTAGAGCTAATCTGTGCATTGGACCTATAAGCTCATGCTGATTTACACTTTTCTAGGGACGATGCTAATGTTAATCAGGCCTATTATGTGCGGCCTGTTAATTAGTTTCTTGTTTGCTTGACCTTGTGGAATTGCGCAATTCCATAGGGGCCTAGGCCTTCAGGCGAAAGTCAGTCAACTCCTTTCTTTCAAAGCCCCTACAACTTGTCCTACGCCGTGAAGGTAGAGATAGACATTTTATCCTCACCCTTCCCCCCGAAAATTTTATCTGTAGTCAAAATGATTTGATCTTCCATTTTCCTCCATTTTTGGAAGTTGTTGGAAAATAGTTTTCACTTAAGTGGAAACCGAAGAAAAGGTTACAAAAGTTAAAAAAAAGAAAATGTCGTATATGGACCACCGTAAAATATAAATCAAACTGCACATGCAAATTAAATGAAGTTGTTGGTCAAATACCTACACTAGATATCAAGGAGATGCTCCCTTTTGTTTATCATGGCAACCACGGAAATGGACAAACGTGAGACGCGACACATTTGTATCTAGGTATCCACCAAAAATTAAAACTGTAGATGTAAAACAATTGGGGTTGACTTATTTGTATATCCACCAAAAATATGACTGCAGATGGAAACAATTAGTGTTGTATGTAGTTATAGCCCGGTCACATCTATTTATATAGTATATACACAAAAAATGGCCATCTGATAACGATGACAACCGCGAAAATAGACAAATGTGATTCCAGATGTATGGTGATTTCTGTGTTTATGTATCTACGAAAAATTAAAGCTGCGCGTGGAATACGGAATACGGAGTTTTAGCTCGGACACGAAGTCAGTTAAACCTATTCATATGTATAGTAGGCTCCTATACATAATTGGCGATTTTGTTAACTTGACAACCGCGAACATGAACAAGCATAAATCGCGAAACATCGTCTCCTCTGTGTCCATATAGACAAAATGAAAAAAACAAAACAAACTAAAACTGCGCTAAAATGAAAACTGCACATGGGAAGCAATTGGAGTTGTAGCCTGGACACGAAGTCATATTTATTTATGTACATCTAGTATATAACGGGAAAACGCTGACATGGGTAAATGTGACTCGTGGCATGCACTTGCTAACCTCCGTATCTAAGTGTACCCACGAAGAATTAAAGTAACTGAGAATAGCTCAAACGGTTTCAAACGCCATTTCTTATCAGAATAGATGTTTATACACATGTGTTAAGTATTACGCACTTCATTCAACTCTGTCTATTTGACTAGATCATTTCATCGCCGTTTGAAGATTGTTAGGCCTCTCGTGACATTCCTTCACCCCCACCCCCTCTCCAAATCCCGTCACAATTACTTTCAAGCGCCAGCTAGATTTCTTCCCACATGTTCAGGAGACTGTACAATCCTCGTAGTAGTACGGGAGGATTGGGTATGACGTAAACAATCATTGGTACTTTATTATATACCCTTCATATGCACAGGTGCGCACGAGATTTATGTACTTACATGTATGTAGCATTCAACACAGGCATAGTCACTTACTGTTTCCGAAGAATGACAATAATTTTCAGACATGCTTAGTTTTTTATGGTTCTGGTGATGTAACCTAATGTGTTATTACCTTACCAATGTGTTATTCACGATTGTTGAAATCTCTTGTTTCCTTGTCTTGCATATAGTTTGTTGCCATGTAGCATTTGTTAAATCTTGTGTTGTGTGGCGCTTTCAATCAGTGTCACAATTCATTACTGAAAAAACAGGTGTGTCAAGGTTTTTTCATGACAAGCCTTTTTTTGCTTGATTATATACATGATTAGATCTTTGGTGGTCGGCGTTAAACGTCGTTTTGGGAACTGATCTTGCGATGATTGACCTGGAACGTCCATTTTGGTTGACGGGTAGTATATGAATGTCCGTTTGGATGCATAAATTACACAGATTACATGAAAAACTAAGCATTACGGTATTTACATTCTGAATAAATGAATGATTATGGCTTAACTCCACATCGGCAGTTTTCACAGACGTAACAGGCTCACGTTTATCGGTATTCATTTTGGGCCTTACTGTCATGAGAAATTTATGTTTATCTATATTGTCTTGACAAACTTGTGTTTATCCGTTAGTGCATTGACAATTAATCTCAAAACTATAAGCACTGAGTCGGCAATTCCGTCTTTTTCTATGCTGTCTTCAAAAACTCGTGTTTATTCATCTTGTCTTGACAAATTTATTTGTATTCATCTTGTCTTGACAAATTTATCTTTGTTCATCTTGTTTTGACCAATTTATGTTTATTCATCTTGTCTTGACAAATTTATGTTTATGTTTATTCATCTTGTCTTGACAAATTTATGTTTATGTTTATTCATCTTGTCTTGACAAATTTATGTTTATGTTTGTTCATGGATTCTTGACAATCCATGAACCAAAAATGCTGACTTGACAAACCTGTCTTTCCCCTAGTGTACTGAGGATCTGATGTTTATTCATAGTCTTGACAATCCAAGGACCGAAAATCCTGACTTGATACATCCGTGTTTTCCACACTCTACTGAAAAATCTGTGTTTATCTAAATTGTATTGATAAACTTGTATTTATTCATGGAATATTCACAATCTAAGCACTATACCTGCTGACTTCACAGTCACGTCCTTTTCCACACTGTCTTGAGAAACTGATGTTTATCGTCATGTTTTCCACACTGTGTTTCCGAAGTTTATAATGCTCTTAAAACAAATTCAAATTTACCCAGACTACAGTTACAAAGACATCATTATCCACACTGATTCGAAAGTCCCATGTTTACATGTCTTAATAAATTGGAGGTGGGTCATTCGCACATTTGAAAGCACCAATGTTTATTCTTATACTGTTTAGGGAAACCAAAATATGCCCGTATTATCTCGGGAAACCCATGTTTATACTTAGGGTTTTGCCAGTCATATCTTGTTGAACTGGTGCGGTGTTTAACATCACAGAAAATGTGACATACACTCCCAACCCGCCCTCTTACTATACACCATGCATTAACATTTGTTGTGGCGTCCTCCATTGGCTGGTGTCGCAAAAGGTCTCCCCTCAGTTTTTACTACGTTTCGCAAAGGAAGTGTATAACTGGGGGTAAAGCGTGAGGATACTATACAAGCTCTAATTTCTGACCTCTGCACGTGGCTTCAGTCGTAAGATCAGTATAACGCTGTAGCTCTCTGCTGTTTTAGTGGCAAACATGAGTTTCTAGATCATATATATGTTGTTTTTGATATAACCTCATCTGCCCTAAATTTGAACTTATTCAAGTAAATTAAACCACAAACAGACAAGATAGTATTTTAGCATGAGGTAGCCGATCACTGACATTATAAATTAGACACGTAGCGCCTGTGTAACTCTCTTTTCAAGTTCAGTAACAGAATAGGCCAATGAAATGCTTGACTGGGACGAATTGGGTCTAAAATAATTAATCCTTGATTAATCTTTGGTTTTAATCTCATTCGACAGAAGTAAACACAGATTTTTGGAGAAACAAGATGTCTGTGCGCATGAAATGTTGGTCTCGCTGTTGGCGAAACCAGCAAAGTCTGTCCCTTTTATGGTAATCTGGTCCCTTGTCTATTTGTATTCTGACCTGAAAACGACGCCGAGTCAAACAGAGCTGTATTTGAGCAAGCTACCTCACTGGTCAACGCAGTCATCTTTCGAGAGCACTCATTGGAAGCCTTTGATTGCAAGACAAACACACCTTTTGCTTTGGGCGATCGAATGACATAAAATAATTGGAAGGTACAGTTTACAGTACCAGAAAAAAACTTAATGTGAAAAAGAAAATTGTGGTAAATAATTCACACATGAAAACTCACAGGACAGATCATAGTATGTTTTAATGAAGTTAGCAGGTTCATACTGAACTCATCTATCAGACTAAACTTGATAATACTAAACATGTTATAGATGAGAATAATATATCATTGTTTTCCCAACACCATGAAGAAAAGATGACGAATCGAGATGAATTCAACGACGTTTTGGAAATGCTTCCACTGTAATATATGTGGTAACCGGTATATTCTGAACTATATGAGTTAAAAATGAAATCAACTATAATGAGTCTTCGACAGTGTAATAGTTGACAATATGAAGTAAAGAGGCCAAGATCGTGCGCAACAAATACTATTATGTCGTCAATAAATATAGTGAAGGTTTAATGTACATGCATATACTTAAGGTAAGTTTTCAAGTCTGATCATTTTCTACCGAAGATTGCAAATTAAAGCCTTCATGTACGCCGCCGCCACCAGCGCAGCATAAGGTTGCCAGTCTTTGTTAGAACCGTCCACATAGTCCGCCATTCCACGGATAAGGAGAAAACTGTCGTTCCTGTTTCCTTCTAAAGACTGTAAAACGGCGTCATATTCGGCGTCATACGCCTTGATCCCATTCATCTCCGCGAATTCTCGCCTCATGTGGTCATTCCGCGAGACCAATCTGCCGGCGCCAACCGTGCCATACCGTATGTAAGGCTGGCCCTCGCGGAACAACCGGGCCTCTTTCCCGAACGGCTTTGGATGCTCCATCTGGATTTTTTGACCATCAGGTTTAGTGAGGAAGAGTTTGTCCGACTTTATTGAAGGGCGAGCGAAGCTGGATTCCTCGGAATGCAAACGCTCTTTAGCTTCTTCGATATACGCGATGAAAGTGTTCTCCCCGTTTCCAGCTTCACAACGCTGCCTCAATTTTTGCACAGCTCTTTGCAAGGTCTGGTCAATGCACTGGAAGGATCGGGTTATGTAGCTATAACCGGACACCTCTGCCATGGTTTCTACCTTAGTACACTGAATGTACAGGGCTTGTGTGTCATTCGCTGGTGACGACACAACTACGTCACCTAGGCGCACATGTTGGCTGAAGTCGGAGAAATGAGGAACTGCTCCACCCACTCCGACCAGTAATACGTGCTCCACGTGACTGAATGTACCTACAAGGAAAGGAGCAGCAACTATCAGTGTCCTTGAAAGAAGAGAAACACTATTTGTCAGTGGTCAAACAGAAAGAGAGATTAACCAGAAAGGAGAGAAGCAACATTTATCAGAGATCATACAAGGACTGAGCGATGAAATAGTTATCAGTGATAGTATTTATGACAATATTTATGACATGAGTATTGAAAACTAATAACTTGTTTGTCTTTTGCATGACACTGTTCTAAATGTTCCAGTTTTGATTTAATGATGTTTTGAGGTCTCTGCGGGGAAAATCGACAATGTGAATGTTGAGAAATCGAAAATGGAATGAAGACAACATTCTCATCGTACCCAGTAGTCTTGTGGTCGTATTCTCTGCGGATATCATGGCGTTTTGGCCGCTCCCTATCCTGGACAGTTTGGTGGACACAACGTTGACACGTCCGATTCTGCCTAGTGTATACACCTGTGACTCACCTGTATAAAGATTGTTGTTGTTATTCTTTGATAATATTTGATGTACATGCGACATTTTACAACGTAAGCTTGAAGAGTAACCATCTCCTCCAGGGATGCTTGTACTGGAATTAGCCTTATGACGTCAAACTATTATCATGTACATTATATCCTTTAAACTAAACAGCCACCGCAAAAAACGTTGTTGGTAACATCTTGTTATGGTATCTCAGATGCTCTTTTCTTTTCCTTGGTTTGTTAAACTGAACTGAGCAGGCGACATGGCTTCTACACATTTGCCATATTATGATGTTTGAGCGAGACAAATTGGCGAGTGGCGATCTCTACATGTGATTCAATACACATGCTGTGCTGATAAACTATAAAGTTACCAAAGTGGCTTCTACTAGTCTAGAGCACATCCCTGTTTTACCCCAAAACACCATGAGCAGGTTGATATATCAACTGTGCCAAACCCAGTGTGTATGAAATGGAAGGTCTGGTCAATATTTCGATGTGTATAACTTCTTAATTACATTGTGAAGTTGACCGTCGGTTTCCCATCTGATCGATACCTGAGGTTTAATCATCGATGGCTGAGATTTGATCATCGATGGCTCAGTTTTGATCACCGATAACTGAGGTTTGATCACCGATGACTGAGGTTTGATAATCGACTACTGAGGTCTGATAACCGCCTACTGAGGTTGATCACCGATCACTAAGGTTTGATCACCGATCACTAAGGTTTGATCGTCGTTGGCTGAGGTTTTGTCACCTATGACTCAGGTTTCGTCATCTATCACTGAGATCTGATCATCGATGTCTGAGGTATGATAATTGATGACTGAGGGTTGATCATCGATGACTGAAGGCTTGGTCATTGGTGACTGAGGTTTCATCACGTTGTCTGACGCCTGATCATGAATGATTGAGGTATCATCATGACTGATTGAGTTATGATAGTTATTCACTGAGGTTTAATCATTGATTTGATCATCGATTATTGAGACTTAAACATGGACAGGTGATATTTGATCATCGATGTCTGTTTGATCATCAATGGCTGTTTGGTCATCGATGGCTGCTTAATCATTGGTGGCTGAGGTTTGATCATCAATGGCTGAGGTTTAATGATCGATCGCTGAGTTTTGATCATCCATGCGAGTATTCATGTTCGTCACTATGTGATTTTAAATGCGTAATACCAAAACATACTAAACAAAATCTGTAACAGAAGTCCCTCTACCATGTTGTAAATCTGTTCCTCAAACATCAGTAACCTTTACGAAATCCCTGTAACAAACCGTTTGTTTTACTCCACCATGACCAGTGCAACACCAGTGCAACCATCTCCACTATCCAATTCATGATTGGACAACGTGTAAGGAAATACTTCGGCTTTTGGAAAACTAGTGACATGTATATGTGGCATACTATCTGTCGCCATGGTGACTCACCAATTTGCCGACGGGGATACCCTGTTACAGTAAAAACACGTTTCCACACAATGTTTTAATCACATTTGACATGCAAAAAGAGAATAAGCTGGACGTTACTACGGAAGAACAGAACACAGAAGTGTATGGAGTCGTGAACAACCCCAAACAAGTTGCTAGTGTGTACTTGTGGTTATATGTGCAAGGACTTGACAGAACATAAGTTACAGCTTAAACCTTTAGCAGGCCTGTGAGGAATTTTCCAAGTATAAGAAATGCAGTTAGTTCAGTCTGGATATGAAAAGACAGATGTTCTATAAATTTTCGAAACAGAAACCTCTAAAGTCGCCTGAAAAAATCGTGACCTGTTAACCGAGAGAAATTTTTAGTTACATTTTAATTTTTTTTTCCTGGTTTGTTTTATTAGAAGCACTTGTAGTTGAGCAGAAAAACAGTACAACAGGGTAACAGACTGTGATCATACCTTCTGACTTGTATCGGACGTATGTTTTTTTATCTTCAATCATGGCGTCTACTGCCAATTTTTCACAGTAAAATGCAGTTATGATGGCTACTTGCGGCTGATCTCGTCTGTCCAGGATGGGCATTCTCTCTACCATCTCGATCTCTGTCGATAAAAATTGAAAGTTCAATAGACAGTTTTGTTTCATTAAAGTTTTGCAATGGAGAATTATACCATGTTTCACGTTGTAACTGGCCAAATAAATGCCATATAAATCTTCAAGTTGTGACATACATCGACATGAACTTTAAAACTTAAGATGCCATGCACTGATATGCACCTGTGGTCGAAAGCTAATCTGTCATAAATTAATTGTTACGATGGCAGTTTTCGCAGAAGGATTTTGTTATGCATGAACACTAATGATGCCCCATGATGGTGACGACCCACAACAAAACAGTACCCAGCTCAGTGTTATTGCTGAGTCAATGTTGTATTGTCACATTTGTGTTAGTGGTGGTCTGGATGCCAGCGGCTGTCTCAGACAGTACGCCATTGCCCGGATGTAAGATTTGTGACGTCACTTACGCTCACTCTGGTCCTGGGTCAGCCGGGGTACCCTCATCCACACTCCTTTATCCATCTCCTTTATAAGCCCACGTTTTTCCAGATCCTTTAACATGACCACGGCAGCGATAGTATCAGTTTGTTTGATTTTACAGTTTCTGCCAGAAAAAAATAAAAACAAACAAACAAAAATTAATGCAGACAAAATTAGTGTTGGAAGAATCTGATATGCTAATACTGAATTTCAATCATGTTCAGTTATTCTCGAGAAAAACAAATGTAAAAGTTGCATATCAATTTGTTTATCTTTTGTGATTGCGATGAAAATCTAGCTCACTTTACTGGTGGTGGGTAGAGAAGCGGTCAAGAGAAACCATCACATCTGGTGCGGTTGAAACAACGCACATGGCCGGGTATAAAACCACCGCCCTGTCCAAGCTAAACCACCGCACTTGGCCAGGTTAAAAACGCCGCACTGACTAGGGCGTAAAAACACTGCACGGGTAAACCACCCCACCTCGCCAAGTACCTGGCAGTCGTCTTGAAGGTAAAACGGTAAGTTATCTCACTTGATAGACACACCGCTCTGTTCACTACTCATTCAACGACTGATAACATTTATCACAACCATATGCATGGTGCAAGTGGCTAAACCATGCAGGAAGCTTATAGTCTATAACTTAATGTGCACGTGCTTAACATAAGATAAGCGCAAATTAAAGACAAGGAGTTTATTACATGTAAAAGTTATCTATCACATTAAAGTGGTGGAAACAAACGAATCGTTATTGTTCACTTAAAACCAAACCACTTAAGTCACGAAACGCGATTACAATTAATAACACGGGTATCATTCACAGCATGGCCTTGAGATTTGATTGTTCTCAGGAAAAACGAAATACGTGTAACAGCGTGACTCAGAAAGCCACGCACAGAAGCCACTTGGTTTCACATGTAAGGGCATAGGCCTCTTTTAGTTATAGTTCTTACACAATGTTGTGCACATGAATTAAGCGCTTTGTAACATTTCGTCAACAAGATAAAGATCGCCACTGTTGTGAAGCTTAAAATTTAATTCATTAGTTCAGTTCAAAATCCTTAGCCTGATTTTAGCGAAATCCCAACATGCAATAGCTCGTACAGTTTAAAATCAAGAAAATACAACTAAAGGCAAACAAATAAAACAATATAAAACAACAGGTATTTACCACGGTATTAAATTTAAACTGTTGAACTGTGCTATATGGAAACCAAATAGCTGTTTGGAAATGTCATTCTGGTGGCATCGGGTGCTTAGTACACGTTTCTGCGTATAGTGGAGATTATTACTCACTGCAGTAACTGGCTGACGTTGACACTGTTTGGATAAGCATCCTCCAGCACCTGTATTAGCCTCTGACGTTTTGCCAACCATAGCAACGACATTTTGGCCTTTTCTTTTCTCGCTGCTTTGCTCTCTTTTCCAAGATCGAAATTTGCATCTACAAAACAAATTTTCAGGAGAATTAGTTGACGATTTTACCTGTAAAGAATATGACGCATTATTTTTCGGAAATCATATTAGTCTGGTATTTTTATGTTTAAAAAGCACCAACAGTTTGGTATAGGGATATACTGGAATTGGTATAGGCACTGTGCTTTCCTTTGGCAATCCAGTTAAGTGCAACGTCACAAGTTATCGATGGCCCAAGGAACGAATTGTGTGCTCTCACATTGGGTAATGTAGAGGTAAAGATATATTTTGTAGCGACTACGATGGAATGAAGACTGTTTATCTCCTAGTAGAATAGACATGTATGTATGTATGTATGTAAGTATGTTTCGGGTCTAACGTCGTACTTAACAATGTTTTAGCGATATGACGGCAAGGAGTCATTAGGTGTGTGTACATATATTGTGACAGGGCGAGTCCTTGTCACCAAAGTTCTGCCGCCATTGAAGCACGATGCCGAAGACACCAGACAAGACATCCCACCCAATACTATTATACTGACACCGGGCCAACCAGTCATGTTTCCTTGCTCTAACCTCTCACTGCTTAGCGCAAAGCGAGGAGGCAGCAACTACCGTTTTTTAATCCTTTGTTATGACTCGACTCGGGGTTGATCTCGGGATCTCCCGACTTCCCGAATTTCTGGGATGCACATGGAATTAATATGTGGTCACCTTCTTTGCAAGCGTTTAACACGACTGCTTTATGTGCATAGAGCTTACACAGAAAAGACAAAACTGTCTTTCCGGCCGTCGAAATCCTTCCCTGTTAAACATCGCTGTGAAATGCTGATCAGCAACTTTCGTGCAATATTTTGTACTCTGTTCTGTTCATGGCATTCTATTAAGGAACATTTTAGGACATGAGCAATGGGGTACCGTTTCCCGTGGAGTGTCGACTCGGTTCTTGACCATTAGTCCTTGTCAAGGAATGAGTAGTACGTTTTCACTTTGTAAACTGATCGTCATCCAGAGAACTAAATTCCCCATTAGACTAAACTTATGATTAAAATAAAGTATGTCCTGTTGCCAGATTTTAACAGTTATCTGTGGCTAAACAGCGTGTTCTAGTCCGTCTTTCTGCTGCTTTGGTATGACCATGGAATTCAATAATCTGTTGACCTACTCGTAGTTGACCTCACTTTACATTTTCATCTACTGGTCATTAAATAAAACATTGGCGTCAAGGCATTGCAGCCCATCTCTACTGGTTATACAGTCTATAGTCACGACAATTCTAATAATATTATAATCACTAGAACACTGATGTAAGGACAGACGATATAGACGTATAAATATTACGTTTGAAGACTTAACAATTCTTCAGCAAGGAGACTGTTACAATAAGATTTCAGTGGAGCCATACAAAAGAATTCAGGGTAGTTTTGATGGGAATGTTAAACAACTTTCACGTGGAAAGGAAAACAGACAGGACAAATTTTGGTGTTAGAAGTGGGAGGGAAAATGGAAAATCAGAAACAGTTGTTAGAAACAAGGACAAGACGAGAACATCAGTTATTCTGGGAATGTTTTTGGACTAAATAATCAAGCTAGATTTTATGTCTGTATGGAAAGACGCATATCTAATTCATTGACATTGAACGACATTTTCTACACTAAATTTTCTGCACTTTCCAGTGTCAATTTACCGCTGACTCACTCATTCTTATAACACTGGCCAATCTATCTGGTTACTTACTCTGCTCGATCACTCCCTCTGGCATATGGAAGCCTTTCAACGAAACATCTGCGTACAAAGTTTACGTTATAAAGGCATAAAACTTAGTGTGGTCATATGTAGTCAATTTATAATTCAAACACGACGAATGTTACTCTTACCATAGCACAGTCACACTAAACTTTCAAGCTTTGATTTAGGCTGCAGAATGGAAACTTTAGGCTGATGAAAAAAGAAATACTGCTTTGCGATTTAACAGGCTGAAATTGTTAATTACATAGAGCTATGAATTTTCCGTGAAGAAATAAAGTGTCAATAATTATGAAACAGATGTGACAATGACACAATCATTTTTGTGATGTATACAATAACGCGATAGTTAATCAAATAATGTTATGTTAGGTTAAACCCATTTGTCTACAAGCGTTAGCCTTCGCCTGTTACTTCTAGAGCAAAACCACACAATAAAATAGTACTATAAAGCCTCATTGACTTTATAAATCGTTAAAATATTAAGAACAAATTTTAACAGGAAGTAGAAATCCAATATACAATATGTCTTATTTTATTCATTTGTTAAATTTTATTATCATTAGATAATTTAGTAGAATAGAGTTCGTTTAGAAGATATTATTTGGTTTACATATATAAGTGTGTATATGCAGAATATGAAGGTCTATAAAAATCAAAGCGAGTGATTAAATTTACAAACTGATGAAGATAACTACTTCCAGCATGTGCAGTTTAGAAAAAGGAAATGTGCTCTGACTGAAGAAAACAAGAATTTGTAAGTAGTGGGGAAAGAAATAAGAAATAGAAAAGGCATAAAACACCAATAATGTAGGACATTTATAGCAAGTCTCAACACTACTGACAAAATCACAGCTGAAAGTGGACAACGAAAATTGATGTGAAGGCTTATTAATCTTTATTCTTAGGTCTAATAACGTTCAGACATTTTACAAGTGCTCATTTTAATCATATCATTTTCCAGATGTTTGAACAATATCGTTATCCAAAATGTTGTGAAAAATACATCTGTCATATAATTAATGCAGAAGACTACTAGTTTAACAGCATCCTTCACATGGAACGTAAATAAAACTACAAATTCTGCACGCATTTATGATAAAGCACTGTTCACCGGGTTAGTTGAGAATCTATGTAAAAACTGCTGAGGTTAGTTGTAAGAGTTATGTCCCCTATCCGCAAGTGTGACCGATTCCTCCCATGATCACTTGAACCACCAAGCCGCTGACGTGCTGCCGCAAACAACGCGTACTTACCGTCATCGGTTTGCTCTAACATAGAAAAGTCGTGATGATGAGTCGACGTGAAAACATTCTCTTTGGACGAATTTATTGACTGGAATATTTCCCCATCCCTGCTACCGTTACTGTAGTAACAGGTCTGAGCCTGGGGTAAAGTGTGGCAGCTGGACCAACGTTTTTTCTCCAGCAGATCAGAGGGCCGAGGTTTGGATTCCTTTGGGGGCGAAAAGGACGTATTAGACAAGTTGGCCCTCAAAATGTGTCTGAAGTTTTTCTTGTTCGGCCAGAGAGAGCCGAATCTTTGGTTTTCTTCAGATGGATGATTTAAAAGTTTACAGCTTTTCCAGTGCTGTCCAAGTTCTTTAGAGTTCTTCCACGAGCTGTCAAAGGCGAGAGACCCACTCCATGGTCGCTCCTCAAAAGTCGCACGGTACCATTCGCCCTCTTCACGGCGTCTCCACGAATCGAAGAGGTCATTGCGTGCAAGTGGCCTTTGGAAAGCGGGAGTGGCCACCCAGCTCCGGGGTTTCACGAAGCCGTTCGGGATTGGTTCCGTCACCACTCGGCTATCCGTCCATGATTCCGTTATGAACTGATTTCCGGTCCAGGGTCGGGTTACAACGTTCGTCTTTGTAAGGGTCCCCGAAAAGTTTCTTGTGAAGCTTGGCCGGTTACTTGATATAACCATGGAGCTTTGTGTTCTAAATATACGAGGACTTCTAACTTCCGGTGAGCCGCTGTGCGTAAAGACTGCATCTTTACTAAATTTTATTTCTGGCCGGTTATCATTTGACTCCCGTGACTCCGGTGGTTTGGGTGTTTTGGGAGATTCCTGTCTCTTGACTTTTCTTGGGCCTGAGAGTTTGCTAGAAATCGTCATCATACTTTGTGTTCTGAATATTCGGGGAGTGTCGTGGTCCACTGGGGGATTTTGGTCAAAAAGTGTCTTACTTTCAGTGGCTCTCATCTGTGGTACTACCAGGTTTGGGAACTGACCTTGGTTGCGGATAATACAGGTTAGTAAATCAGACTGTCAGAAATGGTGACAAGTACACGGAAACGCAGGAAAAAGACTGGGGATATTAAATCTTTTTGCAATTAAAAATGAAAACACATGGTGTTAATAACAGCTAGGAATCCAACACCGACAACTCAGACAGCTGACCGACGGTTGAACGGTGAAATTATTTTCCATTACAACAATAAATTTGATATTTATCTCAGTAAGTTGCCGGTTTGGGATACCAGTTGGGGCGCGCTAGGTTATGGTTAGTTTAAATCAAAGAGGAGTCCGGAATTTTCTTTTATAATTTTTTATTTACGAAATATAAATTTGCAGAATTATTGAGATTTCAAATTGAACGAAGTATATAGTTTTTGAGCACCACTGAAAACACCACATACCAAAGGTCAGGACTAGTTTAATTATTTGACTAAAACAAAAAACAAAAGAGCTAACGGAAACTAGTTAATCAAGAACAACAACAACAAGGACAACGTCGATGAACATTTCACGACCCTGAGTACAAATAAATGCTGTCTGCAACACATACCTAATATCGCCAATGACTAGTGTACTACATTGCTGTGAGTATATCGACATTTGCCAACCAATCTCAAAATTACCAAAACCGGGTTTTTGTCTTTCGTGTCTGTCAGGGTTTAGGTAGGGTTAACCTCCCAGAAGCCTTACCTAAGAGCTCAGCAAACTCCCACTGGCCACGGGATGCCCTTCCGGTTGACACGGCCAGGCAGTTCACGTTAAAACGTTTGTATTCTGGCACCCGCCAGTGGAGGAAGCGCCCTTGACCGTACTTAGCTCCGCGTCCCACTTCGATGTTGCCGCCAGCCCAGCTCACCCAGAAGAAGCGGAATTCGTTGCTGTGAAGGACGTTGTATGTGAGGGCTTCCGTTCTCACCAGCCCCATGCTGCCTTCACGGATCATGGACTTCGTATTACCCTCAGCCCCTATTACGATCTCATGTGTCTTCCTCTCTAAATCCCCATATACTGCCGACAAGGCAATATGGGCATCACCTCCAGCCTTCAACTTGAAGGCCAGGAACTCCTTGCTGGATACTTGGACCTCCGGTACCAGCTGGTACGTATAGGAATCCGGGGTGTAAACTGTGACGAAACTTTCTACAGGGAAATCAGAATTGAACCCCAAACCAGTTAGCATGAAGCAATAGGTATAAACGCATACATATAAGGTATAAAATAGCTACATATCTTTGTTAAGGAAAGCTTTTGGCTGCAGCAAGACGTACAATAAAACAAGCTTTCATTGCTCTAGATGATTTTCCTCGAACCATCTGTATTTGTCCGTAGACAAATCACTTGTTTTTGGCTGTCACTTTCAATGAATTATTTACTGTTCGGTGAGGACGATTACGTCTTTTTTAAGGTATTGACCCAGAACGCGCAGTTTGGTTGACGGCTGGTATACGAATGTCTGTTCGATGTATAGATTCAACTAAGTATTTAGAAAAGTATGTTATGTTGTTTAATGGAATAAAAGCATACGCAGATCAGCGGAACAGTCGTATGCAATAATAACTGGTGATTCATCATGGCAGTGGCTAGTCACGTGCTGATGTTTGCATGCGACGGCCAATCATTGCTTCCTCTAATGCTTACGACACTGGTAACACTGGTTACTGAAGAAAGTGTCCAGATTATTATTAGAGTCGTCAGTGGAGAGATGATCTCATAAATTCAAATCTTTGTGATATCAAATGGGAGAAACATGTTAACATGCCACAAATCTGTAGGGTTTCATATGAAGTGACTCATATTTCAAGTTTGTCTTGGGTTAAGAATAGCATGTGGTTGAAAAATAATTTGTGATAACGTGTGATAGTAATATCTGTGATATAACACTGTGACTGTGATGACAAATGAAACTCATCTGTGGAAGAGCATATAGGGTGTTACATGCACTGGCTTACTGCAGGTGTGTGTTCTCTTTTCTGGACTAGACAACTCTTACTTATACCTAACAAATAAAGAGCACGGAGGAAAAATGAAAACCGCTATCGAGAGCGTGGCACAGGAAATACACTATTAGAGGCCTGTCCTAGGATTTATAATCTATGTACGCTCGGGAATAGTTTAGAAAACACAATAAGACAAATAGCGAGATTAAATTTCAGGCTAAATCAGTCATACAAGACGTTTTCTCGAAAAAAAATTAAACTTTCAGTTGAGACTTATTACACAAAGTGCAGTAAATTTTAAGTTATTAGACAATATGCTGAAGCTACAAAATGTCCGAAAACATGTAGTGCTGCTGTGCAATCTAGTCTCTGTAGTCTGCAGCACGATCTCGAGGCTTGATCAATATTCTCCTTAATGCAAATTACACGATAGCGAGTTATACGTGACTCGTACAGGCCAAAAGCACAATTTAACAGGTATATCTCTGGAAATTATGTATGTAACATTAGTATCAGGGACAGTGCGGGACATTGCGGAGCCACTTAGACCCCCATGTAATCATTCCAGCTTAAAGAAACGTCTTCTTAGCTCAGTACATTTATTTCGTTACTCTCCGGTTCAAAAGTGAACAAACAACAAGAATTGTTAGTTCAGAAAAGAGATTAAAACTTTCACATCAGTTTATGCGGCATGACTTTTTGAGCCATACAGAGCAAGTATGTAAAATGTCTGTACTTGTACAAACAAATCATGGCCGAGAGAGCATCAATGCTGACTGAGAACAAAACTTTCGCTTAGATGGCACCAAAACTAGGGCAATTTTGCGAAGCGGAATTCACTCCAACTTAACCAGCAGAATACTGACTTCATATCTGGGCGTTATGCGACCCTTCAGGACATTTCTGCAGCATTTATATTGTAGTTTATTATTTCTTTAAAATATACACCTGTTGCATGTGTTTCACATAGCCTGCTCGGTACAAATAAACAAAGTACAACCAAGCATTTTAAATGGTGAATATCATATTTGCTTACCAGGTTGTTTGTCCTCAACTGCATATTGTATTAGCATATATAAAACACATAATAAACGGTAGTTTATTGCATAACAAATATCAAGCATAGATTAATGTTTGTATATATGGTCTACAAGGATATACATATATATATATGTACGTGCCTTTGCAATGATATACAATGTTACCAGGCATACCGTATGCAAACAGGTTGCACTTACTGATGGGGGGAAGCTCTTCATCCACATCCGCTTCTTCTGACTTTTGAACGACGAAATCCACGCGACGAATCTGCTCATACTTCTTCAACAAAACCAAGGCTCTCTTCACAAAGCCAATGTAATCTGAACAAGTCAACAAACATGTCATATATGTTATGACAGATTGGCTAACGTCGTACATTTATTTGTGACTTAACATTTATAGATCATTCTGTACTTCACCCATACATACAACCATCAGAGACAGCATTCTATAACCTTTATTGAGTCTGTTTCCAGGTTTCCAATGTCTAAATATAGAGAAGTTTGAACAAACTAATTTTGAAAATGCAGCACTGAACTAAAATAACATTGTGGGCGTTACGGCATCAGAAATATATCAAATCGAATCTTTATGAAAGTTCAATGATTCCTATGCATTTTTATTCCATGTATTGTTTTTCTATACCCTGGATAAAGAAATACACAGAATTGCATTGACCATATCTGAAGCCAAACACACTGTCGTACTTTTAGGGAAATTCCTTGGACTCATTAGCTCTTGAAAGTAGTCCGTGAATGTCTTCTTTCGCGTTAGGCCGTCAGCATTACCTTGGAACCAAAACTTCAGAATCCAATAGTCCTTTAAAGAGGAAAAGAATAAGATTTCATTCTCTGAGTAGCATTGCCTTCAATGAATGGCTTTTTTAACTGCATGAAGCGATGTTTTTTCTTATCAGGTATATGACGTATGGGGTGTACATATCTCTTCTTGTAGCATTTGTTAGATCCTGTGAGCAAGTTATGACCACAAAAACTGCTATTAACATCCATACATTTTTTTTACCTAATTCTGTTTAAAAGAGAAGAAAACTTAAAAACATGACACTATAGGCAGAAAACAGCACGTTGTTTTCTATCTAGTGGTGCGTGCTGCATAATTTTGAGATTTTCTCTCGCCATACACGTAAAGCCTGGAAACGGCAAAGCTGGCATAAATCGCTGAGTCCACCGCGTCCTCCATCTTTAACACCCTGTAATTTATGCTGGGGTTGTGTTGTCTCTCAGCCAATAAGAGTCGTTAAAACTGCCGGCTTGTTCGTGTAAACTCCGAACCTATGTCCAACATTCCGATTTCCGATTTTCAATGGTATTTGATTGATGTTTAAAATATTCTTCTCCTTTAAGCCATGGTTCTAGGGGGTGTGTAAATTGATACTACTTATGCGTTTACACGAACAGTTAGAATAAAACCCTGACTGAGGTAAATTGACAAGCGGCCATATTTCACCGGTTACGTGTGGCCATTTGCCAACTATCACACTGTCGTGGCTGGTTTGGTTTTACTCTTTATGCTGTACGGCTTTAATTATATGTTAATGTTATTCTATCAAATGCCTTGACTCTAAGTTTCTTGAAGTTTACAATGAGCATAGTTATCTCGTATGTAAGTAAATATGGCCAGAGTAATTAGAATCTCCGCTTCATATTTGTGTCTAATTCTGCTGAACTCGGAGATAGGGGATGTATATTCATCGCCACGATAGATATATGAATAACTGAGACAGATATTTTGATTAAGGACTGCTTACGAACTACAGTGGCACACGGTTTAAATACTGATTTAATTCATTCGCCTACAACATTTCATGTTTCTTTCCATCATTAGTTCTCTGGTGACTTGCGTTGAACATTGGCTGTAAATTGCTCTTGCGATTATTGACCCGGAACATCCATTTTGGTCGACAGGTGTTATACGAATGTTTCGATGCCGAGATTTAATTATATATACTTTATTTTCAGTACATATAGTCCGAATGGTATCATATTACGAGTTGATACCTTAACTCAGACTTGTAACCTGGTCGTACCCACCTGTATTTGATCAGAGTGACCGTCCTGCTCGGAGAGATATGCGAGGAACTCTAACCTTGCCTCTTCTCCCATTACTTCCTCAAGATCTGTACAGAGATGTTAAAAATGACGTAAAAGCCATGTACAGGATCAGTGCGGTGAAACACTGAGGCAAAATAACAAACATTTTCCAGTTACTAGTTTTCTGGTGCTGTCTCACTAAAATGCCATTTAGAGGGCATGGAAAAGACATGTTGCTTACCACCGCTCCTTCTACATACTGTCATAGGGCAGGCAGTGAGAGTCTTGACAAAAGATGACAATATGTCTTGAGTACATAGCAAGTATCAGGGTGATAATCCTTACCTGAGGCCTGTTTATTGATGAGGATACCTTTGTATGGCCCCCCACCCACGTGGTGTACTTTACTGTAGTCGACCAAGGCCTTAGGCAGTCTCTCCAGCCTCATTATAGAATGCTCTTCGTTCTTGATAGCGGTCATCACAACCTCTGCACGGTGAAAGGTCAAACAGAAAAGTAAGTCATATACTAGTAGTAAAACCGTGGATATGTCGCGCTGATTACTCAGGTATTATTGTTTTTATTAAAACTTATGCCTCCTGTTTTTCAAAACTCCAATCTGATCCTTGTAATAAAGGACTGATGTAATTCTGAATCAATACAGTTTAAAAGATAAATGAAATAAGCGATGGATTTAATCTATCATAGTCATGTGCATACTGTAGCAAAATATAAAACAACTAAAATACTTCCAATCCATAAAACACATTGGAGTAAATTTGAGGGCCACGTTAGGCACAGCTTAATACAAAATAATTTTAAAAAGTAAATCGATGTAATAAATCACTTTCCAATGTAATTTACATACCGGTATAACTAAAGGTTCAAAATATATGGTGCTACCACTACCAGTAGAGAACATGGGAACATGCGCTTTCACAACACTTCAACCTTTGGGAATTGTGCTCAATGGCTTACCCAATGAAAAGATGGAAGCCACAAAAATGATAATTTGCATTTATTGCAGATATAGTGTACAGTATAATATCAGGATCTGAGGGCTATAAACCTGAGAGTGTGATCACCTTTCAAGGAAGAAAGCGGGTTTTGTCCCTTGTTCGATCCCCAAGGTGTTAAGGACAGCAGATAGGATATATAATGTACACGCACACAAACCCACACACGCACACGCACACGCACACACACACACACACATACACACAAACACACATATCAGAAGGGGAGATAGAACATGCTTATTATTTACACTGCTTATGTCCATTTGCTGAAAGAAAAAAATGTGAACTGTCTTCAAGTGTTAAAATCCAAGTCGTTGCATGAATTAAATACGTTTCAAAAGTTGTTCCTCTGGCAGTTGATTAAGATATCTTTCCTTATACTTCAAACCCTGTAAAATGAATGTCATCCTCCTTAGTCCATCAAAAAGCATAGAGGTGAATTACATGCGTAAACAATTCAAATCACATTAAAAAAATTAAATTTAAATTCAAAACTCAAATTTTAAGAACGACATGTGTTTTCCAGCTAGGTTAGACTTCATTTCGTCTATGGAGGGACTAAATAATTTTCTGGAACAAATTCCAAACTGCACAAAATCTTTCGAAGCACTTTCATTAAACCAATGCTTATGTCACTGATGACTTGCCTTTAAATGATGTATTCTAAATCACATGACAGTTTGTGTAAAAATGTGACGTTAGTGCATAAATGATAAAGCAACATAAATATTTTAGGAAAGACACACCAAAGAGAGGTATAATGGGATAAATAAAAATGCATTAAATATATCTTCAGCGTTGAGAAGCAGCTTTAATAATTGGAAGTGGAAGATGAAGGTTCAAAATATTCCCGTTCCCCGATAGTATATGCTTAAATGGAACCTACGCATGTAATCTGTGAGGTTTGCATGTGGTAAAGAAAGACAATCCGTTACTTAAAATTCCAGTAAATAAAAAACATTGTTTTTCAGGCATCCGGACCAAACGCTAGGTTTGGATCTAATTTGCGTATTGGTGGGTGATGTAGATGGCCTATAAAAGCTCAACGGAAACGGGCAAGACTTGTAACTGGCAAGATAGACACTAGCAGGTGTCTTGTTAAGTGTCTATCTTGCAAGGTAAAACGTTTGCCAGTTTCATCACGGCTTCTGGGTTGGCACTGAACAAGACAAAAACCTGACAGGTGGTCCTGTGTCATATTTATAGGAGAAACCAGGCTGGCAAGATGTCCTAAGGGCGAAGGATTTTGACGTTGTTCAACAGTTCTGTTATCAGATAATGAGAATAATTTCGATTGGGGATCTTTATTCTGTTTGTATCCGGCACCTGCAAACCACCAAATGTTATATGAGGTATGTACATAACCCGAATAAACGTACATTCCTTTCCATTATTTGCCTTCCAACAGATAAAGTATCACAGTAAAACTAAAGAATACCGAGCAAATCTAACGACAATGAATTTTTAACTATTCTTGGGTTACACATTTATAAATACTTGTATTCAATGGTCTTCATTTTCCGAAAATCTTAAAACCATTTTGTACTGAAAACATTAGTGTTTTATTTTTCAGGTTCTTTGAATATTTCCTTTTTTCCCATAAATCATTTATAAATACTTGTATTCTATGGTCTTAATTTTCCGAAAATCTTAAAACCATTTTGCACTGAAAACATTAGTGTTTTATTTTTCAGGTTCTTTGAATATTTCCTTTTTTCCCATAAATCAGTCTGATAAGTTAATAGGTTCTTCTTGTGCTAGCTGTGGTTTCGTCCACCCATAAACCTGAACACCGTCATCCAAGTAAAATATTCTTCAGCATCGTGGGCTCAAATCAAATAAATAGATAAACAAACTGAGATACTCAGAACCTGAGAAACATCCATAACTTCCATAAATCGGTGCAAGTATGAGTTTTGATGTAAGAACAATTTGACAAGGCCAAGGAGGGCAGCAAGTTATAAGACCAACATCCGACAAATCATGTGCCAAGTGGAACAAATTGCAGTGTGTCCATCTCTAATAATAATGAGAAAATCCGTTGGCTTTCATCAAAGTCTGCTATCACGCCTGCTTGGCACAGGTTAAGAAATCCATCGAAGCATGATATTATCATGACATGTTATCAGCAAACAAAATAGGTTTACATAATATGTTCCGTGGCTTAGCTTGTCGGCATGGTCAAAATACGTAGGCCGTCAAGTTTAATTTTTGAGAGTTTGTTTAAAAAAGAAGACGCAATTACACATATTGTGTAAGCGCTCACCAGTGTGGCGGGACTGTCGTAGACGCAATGTTACAGAGGTGATGTACACACAAACAAAATGGTACAATAATTGATTAACCCGAGGTGAATGGTTTGCCCTAACTTTAATGGCTGTGTTACTGACATAGAGTTTAGGGGGCTGTTTAAAAGCTGCAATTCAATGTCAAACATGCGAAAACTGAGTTCATGCCGGTAAAAACTACGTTCATGTATGTCAAAACTGAGTTTATGCATGTTAAAAATAATTCTTGTACAAAGAAGAGTCCCCGAGTCTCCACTAGGGTATAACTTTACGTAACTTATACAATGTGAAAAAGTGAAACGTCTTCTTGCAATCAAATGCACAACTACTAGTTGGAAGCGCAGGAATTTTGCCTCATGCACATTGAACGACATACACACGTACATATTTATCCAGGTTTTGACGCGGGCAGTGTTTCTAGTCCATCTTACTAAACCAACATAGTTCAAATAATAAAGTCATTGTTAGAGAGATTCTGGCGATGTAATTTGTCTCAAGGGACAAGGTGTATCTGAAGCCTGTACTGATACAGGCGTAGTCCGTCCCAAAAGCGGAAAACTTTGACGAGTCGAGGGGTGATATACAAATACGGTGCCTTCGAGCGAGTGAGTGCTTGGGGTTTAACGTCGTACTCAACAACTTTTCAGTCATATGACGACGAGGGAATCCTTAGGGTGCATGCAATGTGCCGAGGGCAAGTGAGCCTCCCCGCCCGAGCCAGTATACTAATACGGGTCAACCAGTCGTTGGACTATCACCTTCACGCTGATCGCCAAGCGAGGAAGTTAGAAATTTCTCTTTTAAAGTCTTAGGTGTGACTCGATCCAGGATTGATTCTGGATCTACCGCTCCCGAAGCGGACGCTCTACCAACTGTGCTATCCGGGCCGGTCGGTGTCTTCGACATGATGTTATAATATGGCAGCACCACAGATACGCCAGTAATGATACTGACCTGCTACAGAGATACAATCATGAAATGATCGAAATAACGACGAAAGACACATTTTTAACACATATCTTGTGGATGCTTTTTGAGTGAAAGACTCCTGGATCAATGTCGGAAAATGTCTTTTTTTCAATCCCGCACAATGGAATGGGCCTCTGTGGGAAAACGTTACCTAGACACAGTAATATTTATTTTCTACTTGGCTCGTGTTTAATGCTGTATCCAAGAACCTCCCTTCGCCAGATATTTGGAGGAAAAAAATGACCTAAGGCCGCAGCTGTTTTCGAACCTCCCCATGGGACAGGGATCGATCAGATGGGACTAGATCAACGCCCTAACCGAGGGCATTGTAGTACTTAAACCACCCGATATAGGTTAAAACTTTCATGGTAGACCCAGAAAAAAGTCCCTGGCCCTGATCGATGTATCGACTCTGATATTTGCACATCACTTGAAACGATTATTTTTCCCAGCGGTTACACTCACGCTAATTTCATAAGCTGAGTTGATCTTTAGATAGCCTGAATGTAGCCTTCATGGTTTCTCTATAGAAACGAGCCGTAGTAATTGTTACAATGATCGTTCGTAGTAGAGTTAGACAAACAAAACCTAACTAAGAAAGTAAATACAGATAGACTCCAGGAACGTATATAATGATGGGCCTAAATAATGTCTGCCACTAGCATTGGTTTGGATTCATTGTAGAATATACATTACATATTTTCGTACATTAACAGCAATCTAGATTTATGAAAAACTTTGATATATCATATAATTAGTTTTATGGTGCCAAAAGACGGCTTCAGCATATCAATCATGTGACGCCACTGTCTCCTTTATACATGAAGTAACGTCTCACTGAAAGATCAATCCGAAGACACCAGCCACAACGTCCCACCCAGTCACCTAACTGACACAATACATTTTCGACATTATTAGTACATTTTATGTGCATATTTACAAAATCGAAAGCGCCACCATGTTATATATATCCCGAAAACGCACCTGTTTCTTATATTTTCTTTTGCTCATTTTGGCTGCCCGGTTTTGTTTTTTCTGCATGTAAAGTGGTATAATTTTGTAGCAGAGGCTTCACGGTTTCATTCTAGGTATAAATTTGTGTATTTTTCAGGGAATGGTGGGGAAGTAAATGGAAAATTAATTGTGGGTTATGGCCATGTGTGAAGAATACAAGTAACGCGACATCACGTTTCCGGTTTCTCTAACACGGCGCCTCCCATGACCTGGTAAGAATTCCAGATTAAAACTGACGTCAGAGAAAAATGGCTCTGTCCGTTTAAGTCTGCTTATACGCCTCATCCCAAATAACTAAGATTATATTATTTGTTGTCTTTTCTTTTTAAGCTGTTATGTCCTTCTCCTTTCACTGCTTGGTTCATCTGTAAAACGCGAAGGAGGCTACACGTGTCCCTGTATGTGTGCGTCGTGCATGCCGCCAGACGACGTTTATAAATTGCCATTCTTATTACATCTCAGCACAAAAAAACATCAGTGTTCATGTCTGTCCTTAAACAGACATCATGATATGCATGTACCATATGTAAATAGAAATTCACTTGCTTCCTTACTATTAATTGTCCAGGCGACAGTGTACGTGAATCATAGATCACGGCACACAGGTGTGGTGTTTGAGGCAGTCGTTAGTACCGTCGTCACGTGCATATTGTGTTAGGATCTGTCACACGTGCCACACATCTGTATTATAGCACGTGTTCTTAGCCTTACTGACAAGGCTATGTTATGTAACTACATGTTTATACATGTATTGTGCAATTGAGTGCTCCTAAATCAAAGAAGAAAAATATAATAGGCCTTTGGGTGTTTTTCCACTAATGCGCTAAATCCAGCTGAAATATTCCAAATTCATAATAAAATTTTACACCGTAAATTGCGTTAATCTTGAATAGAAAAAAGGATATGTAAATTAAATCCAAGTCCATCCTATTTTTATTTATATCTTTATGTGTCCATTTATTTTATAAATAGGTATAGGGTTAGATGCATAAATATTGGGAATAGGAAATGTAAGAATAAGAATCGTATATATCGTATATATTGAATATATTCTAGAAGTACACACAAGCAGACGTATATAGTTTTAGATGCTGTTAGATATATGGATTATGAGCAGTTAAATATATACAGTCAAATATATAGATATAGGAAAATTAGATAATACACTATATACGTATAGTGTATAGTTGAGACCAATTGGTTGGTGAAATATGACAGATGTGGGAAAATTGGTATGGATTAATATGGGTCTCTAGCCCAGCATTGTCTAGATATAAGCATTACTGGTATCAGCATGTATGCAACTGTATAAACATAGATAGAATCGGGTACATGACGTGTTAGACGAATATAGATATATCTGCAAATTGTATTGGATCAGTGTGTAGAACGCACTCCCAACACCGTCACATCCAACTCACCAAAGTCGTCGACGGCCGCTTGAAGAAGACGTGATTTCCAGGCGTCAAACTGACGCTGACGTTCTGTGGAACACATGTACATAGTTAAAGCTTTGTGACCATACGCACATACTGGGGTGATACAAACACTTCTGATAAATTCCAATGGGTAAACCAAGTGAGAGCACACCTCTTCTCTGTGCAAAGCGAGTTACATTTAGCGGGAAAATTCAAATATTAAATGATGTGGTCATATCTTTTTTTTTTTTGCTCATGTCTTTTTTGTGCGTACATTCCTGAATACAACATTAAAAGTAAATTCAGACAGGAAAAAATGTTGTGATGTACAGTATTGATATGTCTGTAAGCGGTACTTTAATCCGAAGAACAGGTGCGATCTCAAGGAGTTTCTGCCAGACGGCTTTGTCAGCCGCACACAGCGCCCTCACCTGCCCACCGCCCCACCCACCCACGCTCGTCTTAAACGTGCACCGAAAACTTACAGGAAAAGTCAAGAACTTAAAAGATCGTGCACCATAAATAACATTATCGCTGTTTGTTTAGGATCAGCTTACCAAAAGCTATGGCGATATTTGTCTAGACAAACTGTCCACACAATCAAGTGGTCTGACGGGTTTAGGTTGGGTGTTTTAACTGTACACAGTCATATGTCGGTGAATTGTTCTTTGTTCAGTGTATTTATTGAGTGAAAACAGGCGTGAGGGGAGAACATGAAGTGCAACTTTCGTGAGAGTTTGAAAGTTTCGTAATTTAAACCAAACCCCTTTAATTACACCTTGTGAGAAATTCACGGTTATGCTTTGAAACAAATAAGAGTTTTGTAGATGTGGCTTTTATAACAGCAACTCTCAGTTGCTTTGATTCCCTTTTCAATACCTTACATAGGCATGATGCCATTTCAAACGCATCAGTAATAAATGAATGTTGATAACTGCATGAACTCGCTGTTGGAATCATTCATAAAATTATATCTAGCTGTCAACTAGCTGTCACTAAAAGATATAAAACACGAAGAGAGATATGTGAATACAAATTGTGTCTCTCATGTAACATACATCGGTACGTTTGGTGTATAAACACAGCAAATCAGACTTCCTTGTGACAAGAAACTGCTTTAGCTAGCACAGAGAATTTTTGACAGTTATTTTCCTCATCAATTTCGCTATGTAACTTTGATTGTAAACATTAATATAACATTCATATCTTTTCATTTAATCTATAGTATTTAAATGATAAACTGTTTGATGTACCTAGCAAGGTAATGCCATGCTACAAGAAACACAGAAATATATAACCTCTAGCAGCAGCGTTAACTTGGATGAGACAAATACAGCAAATGACCAAAACTGTGAAAATTTGATGGCAAGTTGTGAGCTTGATACCAAGTATAACCTGATTAGTCAATGTAACACTGATGACAACTGCTTCGTTATCAGCTGAGTACTGAATTAAACTGAGGTTCTTTGAGTTGAAGTTTGACGCCATTTTCTCAAGTCACCAGTGTATGGGATTTTCATTTGGTCAGTTTTTAATAATTATAGATGAGGTAAGGACATTTACAAGGCAAGTTAAGATATATTGTATCTAAGTCGAGCATGAACGTATATGGGGACTGGGAATGTGGGGACCATCATAATACGTGATACCCCGATACTCTGCCTAGGGCTTAGTGCAGCGGTATACTAATAACAAAACACCGGGGGCAAGTCAGCTGACTTTTCTAGCCTAATATCGTAGCGGCCTCAATACACAATTCTCACTGTTTAACAGGACTTTCCCACATTCCCTTTCACTGACATAAATACTGTACATAAATGTATAATTAACAGCGAAATCCCAGTCAACCTTAACGCCAGGCTGTTTACATTTACGCTGCTTGTCTCCGCCGAACAGACAAAAACAAGATCTGACAAATGCCGCGAAGATCATTATTAAGTAATTAAAAATCGAAAAGTACAATAAAGCCGGGAGCCGCGGCACTAATGCTAATTGCGACAGGCCTGTAAAGAGTTATAAGCCGTGTCTAAGCCGAACGTAGGCAATCCCTGAAGGCAAGGAAACAAATATAGCCCGCCGTGTATCCATCTTTAGGCTATAGTGTAACTATACAGGTGGTGTACTGGGTCTGTACACGATCCTCCTCGTGGGCTGTAGAATTACACAGCTCTCTGTTTATACCTACATTATTGCACCCGTGTCTATATTTGTTCATTAGACCACATACTGGAGAACTGTTCACCTGTACAAGGGTGGTCAGTTACCATAGAATTGTAGAATACGACAAAGAAGGAAAGCAACTATGTACGTCTTTCAAAGATGTACATGCGCGAGCGGACAGCTCTTGATTCCTAACTTGGATGAAGACTGAACACAAAACGTATGTGATCTCACAAAGTTGATATAGATAGATCTCATCTGTATCTTATCAAAATTCTATGGTAATTCCCAAATCGTTCTTAAGTATACTGTATATTCAGACTTTCTGAAGCGGGTTTTCTTTCCAGTTTTTTCGGCACATTTATCAGGCTTAAAAGGTTTTACAATTAAATTACTTGAGTGGTTATTAAACCTCAGCAGTAGCCTGTAATAGATTAAGTGAATGGGCATTAATTCCACCAATTTGATAGCCTGGCTTTAGACTTAGGCCGACAAGATTTAATTTAGTTATTATGTAATGTAATTTTTAAACTAAGGGTCTAGTAAACTACCTGTTGATTAATTGTAAGAAAATAACAGCTGAAACGGTTGTGGGTGTGGGATTTTGGAGGCTGTTAGTGTCAAGGAAAAAGTAATGTCCAGTTTAAACGATCAGAAACGTTTACCAGATCGAGCATGCAAAACCACGAACATATGAAATATACGCTAAACTGCAAAATAGTCGGTAAAATACTGGTGACGCGGTCACTACACTGTTATGTTATAAAACTATGCATACCACCATCAACACTGGCTGAAAGGTAAAACCACATTGTGATAGCCTTAGGGGAAGAATAGTATATGGTTGGTATACGGTTAGTATTTGTTGTATATCATAGGGTTTGTCAATGCACCCATATACCAGCCTCCAGCAGGGAAATGTCCAAGAACGTTTAGCAAATCCTGGTAAGCATAACGCAAACGAATGACAAGAAACATTTTTTAACTGTATCGAAAAAAAAGACAAAAAAAGGACAAAAAACAACAACAACAAAAACAGTTCTGATGTTCCAGGGACAATGTATAGATCATCTGGAATATGTCTCCTCTTCTGCGTTCCGAGGTCAAATTGTGTATACACATCGCCTCAGTCCAATTCAATATAGAGTACATACATGTTTATGGCCGATGCCCTTAGGGTGGAGTGGAAATATTGATACCAGTATGGAACCGATTGGCAGAGATTCAGAATGAGTGATTATGGCTTAGCCCACATCCAGCAGATTCGGAGATTCTGTTTACACTTGCCGATTACATTGCAACACTACTGTTAATACGATAAAAAAGACAAATTTGTATACATTTTACTCATTAAAACTTTTATCAATGTTGATACGGTATGAACCTATGTATCGGAAAAAATTGGTAAAATACGTTAAGGAGAATTTGTGGTAATCCCCGTTGTTTAGAAAATGTACAGGTGTACTATGGAAAGTACAAAAATGTGCTTGGTGTGAAATCTAGTAGTTATGTACAGAGATCACAGTGATAGTGACATAACTGACACAGTATAACCTCATTGTGAGCATGGTCAGTAGAAAGCTTGATGGAGTCGCGCAGAGGGTAACAGAGTTTGGTTTTCTTACATCAAGGGCCGAGTGGTGTCGGCGGAGGTCAATATTCATGACACAAGAATATTTGGCAAGAGGTAGTCACATCGTCATGGACCGAGGTCATGGGAAAATAGGCGAAAATCTGCACACAATAAAGGATCTCAACATTATGTGGCTGTCAAACACGTCAACACGTTAACTCCAATATGCTGTGCTCCAATGAAATTTAAATATCTGTCAAAAGTGTGTAATGTGTAGTGTTATGTAGTCTCGCGTGTATATAGACCCATTAGTGTAACGTTAAATATAGGGCCAAACCTAACATGTATCGCGCATTCTATTATGGGATAGCTTCCCAGTGTCATGGCATCCTGAGGTAAACGTGTTCATCAGTTCAAGTCAAATCCTGTTTGGTGTTATCTGTTTACCCACACTAGATCGTAACAGCGTTAACACTACATAAAGTTACGTATGTGAAGACAAATTTAAGTCGCGTGAATACTCCATGTTCGGTGGAAAATAACAGCAATACGAAGCAACCTAGGACATTCTGACAAACCACCCAAATGATGCCGTCGTCCCCATTGGAAAGGTGAAAAAAAAACTTACCCTGAATGCAGCAATAACAACAACAAAGCATGTAACATGAGAGGCCTTTTGGGCAATGAAGTATCGCACTTAAAGGTTATTGTGGGTTTCCCCCGGGCTTTCTCCGGTTTCCTCCCACAATAATGCTGGCCGCCGTCGCATCAGTGAAATATTCTTGAGTACGGCGTAAAACACCAATTAAACAAACAAACAAACAAATGAAAGATATTGTGTGTATTAAGCTATTACAGCCGTGTCGTATTAGGTACGTGGCCAGCTAATTGCTATTCGCTTTGAGATTTTCGATCGATGAGATGGGAACACTGTACGCATGTTTTCAAACTACATCTGTATCAACATGTCGCCATTCTGTAAATATTTAATCTCCCCTTTAGCCTATCTCCCCTTATCACTTGCCCTTATCAGCTAGCTGCGAATAGCTACCACACTACACCACTACCATTAGGGCGTATACGATCACAAGATAATACAAGCCGCAAAACGTGTGATTATCTCCAATAACGCGTGGCTAACAAAATGTATTACCAATAAAACATATTTGTACACGCGATTGTACAATCTAAATACTTTTTTCCCTGGCTGACAGATGTTTTTAGCCACTCTAACTTTCACCCACTGTGTGAATTTGCATTTTCTTTGAATCTTTTCGAACACTTAAAATGGTGTGTATAGTATCTCTTTATATTCCGTTTGTTACTTTTCTGTTAATATTGGTTCAAAGCGTGTGCCGATGAAAGCGTCAAAGTACTCAGCTCAAACATTGACTAAGATAAAAGATTTTTTCACATACCAACTATTAGGCCTAAATGTGGTCTTCGCTTTGCTTTTAACTCACTTTGTGATGCATTTATCTGTCGTGAATATGGTACAATGGGATTAACAATGTATATAACATACTGACCAAACATATCAAGTGTTTATTGAAAGCTCATTCGAGAAAGGCGCATAGTACAAAAGAAATTCATCCGAGTTTTGTTCAAATCGAAAGGAATTACATTTCATTTGCAATATAATACTGTACATGTAGAGCATGTCCGCTAAGCAAGGCTGACTTGGACAACATCATATACCTAACAATAACGACAGCTGAATGCTGCCTTTACAATGACTCATTTCAAAGTATATGCCAAAGTTCAGGTTACACTGTATATTGTGAAAGTCGTTATAGTCATAACCCAGATGGTTACTCTTAGTGAAAATTACAAAGAGCATGTGTTACTCTATTATACGACCCAATGGTTTCAGGTTGTAGTCAAAAAAACTACGTCCGTGTTGTAACGGACGAGTGAAAATGCCATTTCCTGTTTCCTTTGTTTCGTGCCACATTCTACTTATGCTTTCAGCATTATATATAAGCATGAAAGACAATGACTGCGTAAAAAAAATCAGTCTATCATTTGTAATCTGATAAGAAAACTATTAGGAACATTATATCGTACTGACCATTGAGAAATAACAGAATATGTTAGACTAACACTTGGCTTTGTACTCGAACAGCAATTGTATTAGAGCACAGCAGAGACAATTAGCCCAATTTCTTGTGGTACTTGAATGTTAAAGGTTATTATAACGCACTTAGCTTGGTTATACAATGGCTATAGGACGACAAGTATTAGTGAAGCGTTTTGTGTACCATGAATTTATACCAGCAGAGCCTAACTGAGGTAAATTGACATTGTGGCGGCTCTCAATGTTATGTGCAACCATTTGCCAACTGTCACACTGTTTACTCATAATGTTGTAGTTTCTTATAATGACGTATGGCCGAGTGATCAAAAGTGCCAACCTCAAGACCACAAGTCTCTTGCTAATAAATGCTGGCTTTCATCGGGAATTTCACCGGATACGTTACAAGGTGATCTATATTGTTATACAAATCAGCTATATTATTAGAAATTCTAGATGCTTGAGACACATTCGATTTCAAAAATAATTCAAAATACTGGCGGAAACATCATAGCATGTCGTAAACATCTACGACAGCGACGCTGTTTAAAATTATTGTATAATTATAACTAGGATACGAAAGCGGTACAGAACAACCCACATAGAATAAAATCTAATTACAATTCTAACATTTGAATATCGCCTCAGCCTTTCAGTTCTCACGACATTTCAAGAGGACCAGGTGGTCCAGAGTGAGCATACATTTGCTCGATCTAATCACTGTGACTTATCGTCACCATCAACAGAACTGGTACATTGCTTAGGGCGATTTGCTCTTGTTCAACGTTGTTCACTTCATAAGGGAAACTGTCACTGGTTTTTGCCTTGATGTTTGCTACAACTCTTACTAGTAGTTTTCACTTAACGCCTTTTTAAGAAACAATATAAGGTACAACAGTTAGCCTTTTCTGTTTAAGCTCACAATACTATGTTCATCCACATGCAAACCATTGCACTCTGAAAATGAGCACGAGGACGCAATAAGGCATTACATTCAGTTATTATTGAGTGCTTTACGAACTGAGTATTTGCGATAAAAGTACTTCCCAGCGAACTTGAGGAACCCTTTATACTCCGATGACGTATATGTGTCAATAATTTGTCTGGAATTCTTGGGCGGATCAGATTGGTGAAGCGGTCACGGCCGAAGTCGACAGGGTATTGTCATAATTTGAACTACTGATGCGTAACCTCAGGTGTTCACGTCGTTGAGGCTATATGAAGAATCCATTTTAAGATGGATCAGGCAACCGAGAGCCTATCGGTCACTAGTTTTGCAAGACTGGTCACAGATTAAATAAGCCTGATCGTAGATATTAAGCTTTAAGCACTGGGGCGCATGGCGGGTCAGGGTTAGAAGCAGCTTAGTGCAGTATACAAATGACCAAACACTTTTTCTCCAGACAGTTCCATATCTCAACTTAAGGGATTATTTCATGAAAACATTAGGTATGTTTGTTTTTGCAAGCACGGTAAACAGCTTAAGAATTTCACAATTCCATCAAATGCTTAAATACTTATTTCCACACAGGACATGTTCTTTTAACCTTGACAGTACAGGTATATTGACCCAAGCTGTGACAGGGTGTGGACCTAATGCACATATATGTCATGACAAAGTTTTAAGGTTGCCAGGTTCCTGCAAAATATCGCACTAGAGATATTATATGCCAGTATGGATGGGATGGGAAGAGGTGGTGAAGAGAATGTAGGGTATGCAAAAGTGGAGAGGAAATGGTACGATTCAACCACTGGCGTGAACATACACAATAAAACCATGACGAATATGAATGTACAATGCAGTACTACATCTAGTCAGTGGCTACTAGAGAGTGACATGTTTCAATACAGTAGTTTGCTACACACGCTGATTAAATTTTTAATGTTTCATCTTAACGATGTTAATATTATGCATACGTGGAGCGATCTTTTTATCTCCGTACACCGCGTTTGAGGCGTTACTCGGGTAAGAACAAACAAAAACAGAAGAAAAAAAACAAACAAAACGTTACACTGGACATTGTAATAATATAGGGTATACTCTAGCTGTATTGCTGAGTTATATGAAAACTGGACGTAAATAGCAAATTTCCTAAATTAGTAAATGTCAGAGTGGGCTATTATATTTGGAGAGAGGTACAAAGGTGAGCTGAGAGCAGGTGTTGACCTACTCTGATCTACGACTGTCAAAAACTGACAAAACTACTTTTGTTTTAATATCTACATCCCTGCCATGCAGAAGAAAAAATATGCAGGTAACTGGCAGTACGTTGAGGTACGCTACCACAACGCACAGCACTACCTGTAGTTAAGACGCAGTATTGCAATTTATAACACCTGTTTTATTTAAGATACCTACCATTTGCACTCAGGTAACAAGTAGAAAGGTAAAAACTTACCTAGGTTCGCCATCGTGAAATAAATGGAGGGTCAAGCCCTGGATTATCTGTGCACGCCGGTTACGTGTGTAATCCAAGGAAATCCCCGCCCTTCTACAGCTCCTGTTTGCTAGTTTGTGTACTACACGACGGCTGTACGAAGGGCACCCTGTCCCAGCAGCCGTGACAAGGATTGTCGAGCTGTATGTAATACTCAACCGACGCTATGCTTAACTACTGACGCACTCAATGCTACGACATGCCGCCGACAGCTTCCCGTCTCAATAAGTAGAGGGAGGACAGCCAGCTCTTCAGGTTGAGTTCACGCCTGACTAGGCCTTAGTTGCGCGATCTCCCCTCAGCTTGAGTCTATCTCGCTCCTGTCACTTGTTTCCCTACACTACCTCACAAGCCGCCTCCGCGCGACCCGCCACTTAATCGTTACCTAGGTACGAACTTGCACCCAGACATAGTGCATGTATTTATGTCTATATACACAGTTGTATTGTCTTATCTATCGACTGAACGAATATATCAGCGTATAATGATTTATGCATTGGGAAATGCGAGTATTGCCTTGGGTAAAGAAGTGGATGCGTAGGGGTCCTTCTGCTTGTTTGATTACCATGAGTTTCTACTCTTTAATTTAGCTTACTGAGATATCTTGTGTTAAGTTAGGACTATTCCACCCGGTATGGAGCCAGTGCTGGCGACCAGATATTGGGGGGGGGGGGGGAGGGGGGGCGCGCTATTAATTTCTCTTAGCGGTGTTTGTTTATGGTGGGAGTAATCAAACCCAGGGCAGGGTGTTGTCTAGCTTCTCAAGGCTTCGACTTCTGAACAGGAGTGACAGTCCATAGATAAGGACATGACTGGCAGCAAAATGATTTGTCAAAACTGGTTTGTTGTCAGTAGTTTTCTGTCTCTCCACGACTTGAGAAATATTGATTTTAAGATTTTAATATCCGTTATATAACGCCTTTATCAGCCGCCTTGCCTTCACGTTAAAAGTGTGAGACTTGCGACTTGTACACAGGAAAGGCATATGGCTAAGTTGAGTGAAACCAATGACAACTGATATCTTGTCACACAAAGCCTTTCTAACACAGAAAAGTGAAACCAGCGGCATTGTGATAACTGGTACCTTTTCACACATAACCCTGCTGACATATGGAAAGTGAATGAAACCAATGGCATTGTGATAACTGGTACCTTTTCACATATAACCCTGCTGACATATGGAAAGTGAATGAAACCAGGGGCATTGTGATAACTGGCACCTTGTCACATATAACCCTGCTGACATATGAAATGTGAATGAAATCAATGGCATTGTGATAACTGGCACCTTGTCACACATAACCCTGCTGACATATGGAAAGTGAATGAAACCAATGACAGCTGCTCCCTGGTCATACATAACGTTTCTGAAATATGGAAAAGTGAATAGAAACAAAGGCATTGAGATAAGTGTTACTTGGTCACCTATAGCCTTTCTGACGTATGGCAAAGTGAGTGAAACGAATGACATCGTAATAACTGATATCTGGCAACACACACGGTGTTTTTAAAATCGCCACGTGACATAACTGATATCGGATCTTACAAAACCCCTTTGTCTACTCTCCTCAGAATTTTATCCCAACTAATTATGACAGTGTTTAAATTCTAGCACTTGAAACCACATATGATAGCTGACAAAGAGTCCTTGATAAGCATTTCAGCTGTAAAGACCAGCCTATATCCTGCACCATCATGGTTGGATGTTTAGATGTACCGTTACTGAGTGCGTCTCATTTCCCTCCATTACTTGTCTAATGCTCGCGGCAGCTGTTGCAGGTATAGTCGTTACGATCTGACACACGCATGCAGAAACACTCTACACAACTCTGCCTTCTCTGGAGAATCCACTGACAGTCTATCGTCCCATCATACGTCCATACTGGTATCTACAACAGGTTACAACCACTGGGGTCAGAACACCAGCCTATAGAGACACATCAGATCGTTTCCCGTTAGACGATGCCATTTTATCATTAACTGTAGGCCAGATTTTGTCTGATGATGTTACAACATGCCTCGTTGGTACGTACTCGTGGCATTCCACGTCGATATCCCACAGCTATAGATGTATTTTATATGAAAATGACATCGACTGCTTTGTTTTAATCTATTGGATGATGCAACGTTTTTTTCGGCAAATTTTGTTTATGATTTCCTATCATGTCATAGTATGGTTTGCCATGCTCTTCGTATTGTACAATCAGTTTTATTTTTACTTGCAGATTTGGTATATGCTCATTTAGTAGATTGCTTGAATTCACGTATGTACTTCATATCCTATGATATAGCTTGGATATGGCTATAATAAATATAAGAATATATATATATATATATATATATATATATATATATATATATATATATATATATATATATATATATATATATATATATATTTGATATAATAATTTGATATAATAATGACGAAAGATCTCTTTCCAAGCTCCAGTTTTACGATACCGTTTCAGCACCACATCACTAACTACTTCATGTTTTTTTCGCGAGCAATTGACTGAAGCCCCTTTTTCAGACAATAGCTGTCAGTAAAATTCGTGTGACTGTGGTGTTTCTTTACCAGAAAAAATTATACCTGAGTAAAGAGAGCCAAGTTTCGGATTCTCCTTAATAAGTGTACAGGTACCGATGATTGTGATGAGCAGTTCCGTAAATTTGTTTTATGCAGGTGATGTTATATTCTGATAAGGACATAGTAAACACTAAACTCTGTAGTGAATGTGTACAAACACAGGGCACGAGTTAACAGTGTCCAGTAATGTTTCACAATATCTGGTATACTCATGTGTACACTCAACTGCGTGCACCTGTAGGACAATACAATCACGCATATCACCAGCATTGTACATTCACGTGCGCCAGCGATACTGTACAATGTCAGGCACCTACAGTGTTGTACACCCTCGTGCATCGGCAGTATTATAGAATGTTGTGCCCCAGCAATACTGTACAATCTCATGCACCTTCAGTGTTGTATACCCTCGTGCATCGGTAGTATTATAGAATGTTGTGCCCCAGCAATACTGTACAACCACAGGCACCTTCAGTGTTGTACACCCTCGTGCATCAGCAGTATTATAGAATGCTGTGCCCCAGCAATACTGTACAATGTCAGGCACCTACAGTGTTGTACGCCCTCGTGCATCGGCAGTATTATAGAATGCTGTGCCCCAGCAATACTGTACAATGTCAGGCACCTACAGTGTTGTACACCCTCGTGCATCGGCAGTTTTATAGAATGTTGTGCCCCAGCAATACTGTACAATCTCAGACACCTACAGTGTTGTACACCCTCGTGCATCGGCAGTATTATAGAATGCTGTGCCCCAGCAATACTGTACAATCCCAGACACCTACAGTGTTGTACGCCCTCGTGCATCGGTAGTATTATAGAATGTTGTGCCCCAGCAATACTGTACAATCTCAGACACCAACAGTGTTGTACGCCCTCGTGCATCGGTAGTATTATAGAATCTCGTGTACAGTCAGCACTGTAGAATCTCGTGCCCCAAGAATACTGTACAATGTCAGGCACCTATAGTGTTGTACACCCTCGTTTATCAGCAGTATTATAGAATCTCGTGTACCAGCATCACTGTAGAATCTCGTGCACCGGTAGTATTACAGAATGCTGTGCCCCAGCAATACTGTACAATCTCAGGCACCTACAGTGTTGTACACCCTCGTGCATCGGCAGTATTATAGAATGTTGTGCTCCAGCAATACTGTACAATCTCAGGCACCTTCAGTGTTGTACACCCTCGTGCATCGGCAGTATTATAGAATGCTGTGCCCCAGCAATACTGTACAATCTCAGGCACCTTCAGTGTTGTACACCCTCGTGCATCGGCAGTATTATAGAATGCTGTGCCCCAGCAATACTGTACAATCTCAGGCATCTACAGTGTTGTACACCCTCGTGCATCGGCAGTATTACAGAATGTTGTGCCCCAGCAATACTGTACAATCTCAGACACTTACAGTGTTGTACACCCTCGTGCATCGGTAGTATTATAGAATCTCGTGTACAGTCAGCACTGTAGAATCTCGTGCCCCAGCAATACTGTACAATCTCAGGCACCTTCAGTGTTGTACACCCTCGTGTACAGACAGCACTGTAGAATCTCGTGCCCCAGCAATACTGTACAATCTCAGGCACCTACAGTGTTGTACACCCTCGTTCATCAGCAGTATTATAGAATCTCGTGTACCAGCATCACTGTAGAATCTCGTGCCCCGGCAATACTGTACAATGTCAGGCACCTACAATGTTCTATACCCTCGTGCATCGGTAGTATTATAGAATGTTGTGCCTCAGCAATACTGTACAATGTCAGGCACCTACAGTGTTGTATACCCTCGTGCATCGGCAGTATAAAAGAATGTTGTGCCCCAGCGATACTGTACAATCTCAGGCACCTACAGTGTTGTACACCCTCGTGCATCGGCAGTATTATAGAATGTTGTGCTCCAGCAATACTGTACAATCTCAGGCACCTACAGTGTTGTACACCCTCGTGCATCAGCAGTATTATAGAATCTCGTGTCCCAGCAATGCTGTACAATCTCAGGCACCTACAGTGTTGTACACCCTCGTGCATCGGTAGTATTATAGAATGCTGTGCCCCAGCGATACTGTACAATCTCAGGCACCTTCAGTGTTCTATACCCTCGTGCATCGGCAGTATTATAGAATGTTGTGCTCCAGCAATACTGTACAATCTCAGACACCTACAGTGTTGTACACCCTTGTGCATCGGCAGTATTATAGAATGTTGTGCTCCAACAATACTGTACAATCTCAGACACCTACAGTGTTGTACACCCTCGTGCATCAGCAGTATTATAGAATCTCGTGTCCCAGCAACACTGTACAACTTCAGGCACCTACTGTGTTATACACCCTCGTGCATCGGTAGTATTACAGAATGCTGTGCCCCAGCAATACTGTACAATCTCAGGCACCTACAGTGTTGTACACCCTCGTGCATCGGCAGTATTATAGAATGTTGTGCTCCAGCAATACTGTACAATCTCAGGCACCTTCAGTGTTGTACACCCTCGTGCATCGGCAGTATTATAGAATGCTGTGCCCCAGCAATACTGTACAATCTCAGGCACCTTCAGTGTTGTACACCCTCGTGCATCGGTAGTATTATAGAATGTTGTGCCCCAGCGATACTGTACAATCTCAGGCACCTTCAGTGTTCTATACCCTCGTGCATCGGCAGTATTATAGAATGTTGTGCTCCAGCAATACTGTACAATCTCAGACACCTACAGTGTTGTACACCCTCGTGCATCGGCAGTATTATAGAATGTTGTGCTCCAGCAATACTGTACAATCTCAGGCACCTACAGTGTTGTACACCCTCGTGCATCGACAGTATTATAGAATCTCGTGTCCCTTCATCACTAACACAGTAACCATCTACCATTCCTATCACGCTACTCTGAGATAACTGTCCCCACCTACCCTACCTGAGCTATCTGGTAACTCAGGGGTAACACTGTAACCACTGACCGTTCTTAACCTGTCACGTAACTCTGAGGTAACTCTGTCCCCATCTACCGTACCTGAGCTATCAGGTAACTCAGGGGTAACACTGTAATCATCTAGTGCAGGCAAGTAATCTAAGAGATATCACTTAACACCAAGACAGCACTATAACCATCAACCGTATTTCTTACCCAAACGGGTCGCGCTTGTCAGTAATATGTAGTAGGTGAAACGGGCTGATGATTGTCACCTGGGTATGAACAGGGTATGACTGATTGAGGATGATCGAGGACAGGTTTCTGTTCAAAAAGTGCGAAACATAATATTTTATCCAGTCAAGAAATCGGCTACTAGACATATAAGGATTAAGAGTCAAGTTAGGTATTCAGTTCAACTACCCCTTCCCAGGCTTTCCTTCTCCTGCTCCATATTCAGCCTCATTCTGATGACTCACAGATCAGCCCATTTTTTTCGCTGTATGCCGCCAGGTATTCTGTTAAGATTAGCGAAATGAAACGGAACATTGTCAGTCATCATATGGCTCTATGACGAACGGGAACGGATTCGTCGTGATTCACACAGTGAGGCAGACCTTTATTACACAAGCTTCCAGACATGGCAATCTCCGTCAATGGGTACCACATACTACGATTTGCAGTGCATTGATTCATCCTGCACTATCTGAAACTGACTGACTGAAAGTGCGACCGCTCACGCATAAAACACCTGAATACACCGAGCCCAGCTTTTATGCATACACATGTCATCGATTATCATCATACCATCAGTAAGTGAGTTGGGTGATAAAACCCATAATTATATTTTGGTTTACCTTTAAACACTCGCGGACATTAGACTTATCCTAGCTACCTCCACGTAACTAGCAGCTTGGAAACTACCTGTCTTTTGGTTACCGATCGAAATAACAGCTGATGACATTTATATCATAAAATGTTTGAAGGTCTTTGGCACTGAGCGCACAAAACGTGCTATACCACTTCGGTTGTCACGAACATATCTTGTTTTAACTTAAATTAATATGTAATTTATTGTTAACATATAAATTTGTTCTAAAACGATATGGCTTTTCCAGGGGGTATACGGTTTAGAACAGAATTTCCGTGTCAAACCAGTTAACATCCCATATCCCACTGTTCACATGTGTTGTGAATGCAACACAAGAGCTGTACGTTATATAGATCAGTAGATAACGGATGCTTCGCAGCATCATTTGTCACTGGCAAAAGGTATTAACGGCGTCTAATTACTTGACGTCAAAAACACATTGATTACAAAGCAACTATTTCTTCAAACTGCTCGAGGCAAGGTAACCATTTCAATGCAACAACGGTGAAGTAAATGACTGCCTGTTGTCGTGACCCTGGTTTTTATCACTTGTCAAAGCGAGAGAAGATTTGCGTGATTGAATACAAATGTGTTCATTACAGCACCAACTCTGTTTCGTGCAATGAAAGTAATGCAATGAATGAATGCTTGTGTACTTGTTTTTGCTACCGGATAAAAGGGACGAAAGTAAACGCGGTAACAACAATAACAAATATTTACAACTATTTGTTTTGCTTTTTACACAAAGCTATGACCATACAACAATGTGATATTGCTTAGTCCATATAATGAACATTCGAACAATACGCAATGTGTGGCAGCAAACGCGTTGCCCAGTCTGACTTGTAGTAATGCGTGGACATCCTTATTACAAACTACAAGACTTAGCAACCCGGAACAAGTCCCGAGGTCGAATCCCAGGGTGACTTGAGCCTAGTCAGAGGTCGATCAAGTATCATCCACGAACACAGCCATCATCAAACAAGTGAAAATATTGACCATTACTGTGAAACGTTACACGTTACATACATACACCTTGCATCACATCATTTACTTCATGTCTGAACCGTGGTCTGATCTGATGAACACGCTATAATAGCATTCAACTGTTTGTTTATATGTGTAAAAGGGATAATTTCTTAAGAGGATCGACAACAAAGTTCGAAATATAAGATCTTGTGGCTGGATTTTTTACTCCAAAGTGATTTCAGCGTCATAATCAAGTGATGCTAAAAACAGCGCTAAAACGAACCCTATGTGTTCGCGATGCATGTGAAACCACATGGAGACGATCCACATATGCCCCGGATTTGTCGGGTTCTGTCAGTTTTCCCTTTGTTCCATGTGTTGAATGTCAAAGTTAACTAACTCGAACAGTTATACAAACTGCTTTAGAGGCTTCGAATGAGGAGACATCGCATATAGGTGAAAACTTTTTAAAATATGGGAAAACTAAATCGAGACCTGTCATTATGATATACACTAAACTGGTGTTCAATTTTGTGTTAATGTGAGGATATTTAACCTTTTGAACCCGTGACTGCCCCGTTGAATTTTCGGCAGAAGTCAATAGTTTCCTTGTTATCGTCTTTCCAAATCGAATGTGATGCTGGTGCTGTTTATTGTGCTGCATTAGTTCACGCACACTGTAAAAAGCAAACGCCATAGTTTTACTTTCCACTTGGTTAAATGTTTAGACTCTATATATAGGCAGAACAGGTCAGCAAGTTTGCATCACGCACCCAGTGTACTGCATGATCTGACCGTCCGGCCAAACAGAGCAGCTATGTATCAACAATTAGCCCGACTGGATCGTAATATTACAACTCACCCCTCAGGACACTGGAATACCTCCAACCAGTTGCCATGTTGCTTTACAGCTAAAAACCACCACGTTCTGGCAAGACTTCGTCAGAATTCTGCACGGACTAAAGCTTATCCAGTACCTTCGTAAGAGGTCATTGAAGTTATATGTAGGGTAAACGACTATACCATCCGGTGTCTATATGTAGCAAGAGTTTGTGAATAGGATACATATGCAAAACGTCGTTTTATATGAATTAAGAATGTATAGAGGGTCTGTGGATCAATATCAGAATTCCCTGCTGTTGTTGTTGCTGAATGATGCAGGTGTAACCATCAGTATGTGACTGTCGTTACATTGTTACTCCAATATTCAGCTATCATAATCAATAAACAGGGGCGAAATAATACCAAGCGCTTGCTAAATGTAGACACTTCCATTTTTCTGCAGATCAGCGAACACAGGTTCAGTCATCAAGATATTCATTCTTTCATTTATTCATTTAAATTGTCTAAAGACTATCAGCTGTCGGTACTATTGTGGATAGAAATGCCCACAAAAGTTAACAAATGTGAACGAATACCCTGTAATACAAAAAATATGCACAAATGTCGACTTTAAGTACGTTGTGCGTCGAATTCCCAAATCACGATACAAACGGAATACCTTCCATGAAGCTTCCTCTTTGACTAATACATTAACCTGTGCTAAAGTTACATATAAGAACGCACTGAACTATCAATGTAGATGCTGAATAATGAATGCTATAGAGTTGCTGGAGTGTTTGTGTCTCTGTCCATAACAGGGTTACACTGTGCATGTATATGCCTTTAACTGAATTTTTTTGGCAAAATATTAAATGTCATCGAAACACAACGCGATTCTTTCTACAGCTTAGTCACATGAAGACGAAGGAGTCCTTAGAGTGCATATAATGTTGCACATGTTAATGATGAGTGCATATAATGCCTCCTTGTTGTAGGGGCCGTTTCCAACGTTGTTTTATCTAGTGTTGCTAATTACCTATCAAAGTCTTTACAAATCGTCTTTGTATTTGCACTGTATGTTCATCGTGTTAACTGGAATGAATCGCTACCATATGAAGTATATATGGGACCGTATACTCATAGTGTTAACTTATAGGGATCGCTACTATATGAAGTATATATGAGGCCGTATACTCATAGTGTTAACTTATAGGGATCGCTACTATATGAAGTATATATGGGACCGTATACTCATAGTGTTAACTTATAGGAATCGCTACCATATGAAGTATATATGGGACCGTATACTCATAGAGTTAACTTATAGGGATCGCTACTATATGGCGTATATATGAGGCCGCATACTCATAGCGTTAACTTATAGGGATCGCTACTATATGGCGTATATATGAGGCCGCATACTCATAGTGTTAACTTATAGGGATCGCTACTATATGCGTATATATGAGGCCCGTATACTCATAGTGTTAACTTATAGGGATCGCTACTATATGAAGTATATATGGGACCGTATACTCATAGTGTTAACTTATAGGGATCGCTACTATACGAAGTATATATGGGACCGTATACTCATAGTGTTAACTTATAGGGATCGCTACTATATGGCGTATATATGAGGCCGCACACTCATAGTGTTAACTTATAGGGATCGCTACTATATGAAGTATATATGAGGCCGTATACTCATAGAGTTAACTTATAGGGATCGCTACTATATGGAGTATATATGAGGCCGTATACTCATAGTGTTAACTTATTGGATCGCTACTATATGAAGTATATATGAGGCCGTATACTCCTAGTGTTAACTGGAATTGATCGTTACCGTATGAGTATATATGACGCTGTATATTCATCGTGTTAACTGGAATGGATCGCTACCGTATGGAGTATACATGGGGCCGTATACTCTTAGTGTTAACTGGAATGGATCGTTACCATATGAACGTATATATGGGGCCATATATACATATATACGCCGAATTCGATCGCCACGTCCAATATATGAACGGTTGCAGGCCAAGTGAAACTAAGATACATACCTTGTTTATCAACAACGTGTACACTAGCACGTAAACTAACCGATTTGAAACTAAACAACTGACTGCTTTTCTAATCATGATTCCGTCCTATAATTACGTACATAATATAATTTCTTCGTTCTTTAGTTGTTTGTCTTAAACGCCGTTTTGGAAACTGGCCTTGGATTATTGATCTGGAATGGTCCATTTTGGCTGACGGCTGGTATACGGAATGTCTGTTTCGACGCATAAATTGTACATCTATAGAGTCGACGCAAACTGATCACAGTTTAAAAACTAACGTATTATTTTTAAATGACCACATCATACTATCATTTGAATTTGCCTGTGAATTATCATATAAATTAGTCACATTACGTAAAAATCTACAACCCCTCACCCCAAAATGTCCCGCATCGAGAGAAAACGAACCAGATTATGTTACCTTAAATAGAAATGTTACCTTAGAAGACACAAATAACGATATAAGTCGTCTGTTGAAGACAACAATGCCTACATTATCAAACGAGACACTAGAACTTACCCTTTTCCTGCTCTTCATATTCCCTTACTCTGTTAAAAAAAACTCATGAGATAGAATAGGTTTGAACTCAACTTTCCTCCTGGGTTTTGGTTTGCTCATGTTGGTGCAGTCTAATCCACAGTACTGTCGGGAGCCCTGTAAATCAGTCGTCCTGTGTATCAAATC